>NC_143022.1:89209284-89259284 GCF_057628025.1 Oncorhynchus mykiss | reverse complement strand
TTCATGAATTAAAACGACAAGCTTTACTCCCAGACTCAACAACAATTAATCTCTGCTTTCTGCTGAGGAGGATGACACCACATCTGTGGCCCAAATCGCACCCTATTCCCTATATAATGTACTTCTTTTGACCAAAGCCCTGGTCTAAAGTAGTGCACTAAATAAGGAATAGGATACCATTTGGGAAGCAACACAAAATTGGGTTAAAATAATCATCATAATATCTCCTTCTGAACTCACTCCATCCTGGTTAAATCATATTATGTTCTCATACTACTAATTAGAAGGGACAACGGACGACTAAGCAGTATTTCATGCTTGGTTTATGCTTTCAAGCTGGTTTCCAATATTGTTAGTTATTCTGTTTATCAGTTTGGACATTACTGTCATTACGTATCGTCAAGGCTCTCACCAAGTTAGAGCAAGGCTGCGTTTGAAATCACACCCTATTCCCTATGTAGGGCTCTGATCTAAAGTACACTTTGTAGGGAATAGGGTGCCATTCGGGACACAAGCCTAGAATCTCTTGCATTGAGTGAAAGACAAAAAGATGCCTGAGCAAAAGCTACATGAAGTAAGATACATTCAACTACATCCATCCGTGTTAAGTTAAAATGAGTTTATGTTTTTTTATTTTACCTTATTCAACTAGGCAAGTCAGTTAAGAACAAATTCTTATTTTCAATGACGGCCAAGGAACAGTGGGTTAACTGCCTGTTCAGGGGCAGTACGACAGATTTTTACCTTGTCAGCTCGGGGGTTTGAACTTGCAACCTTCCAAACACTCTAGCCACTAGGCTACCCTGCCGCCCCATTTTTGTCACAAACATTTGTACACATCAGTACTTTATTAAAATTATAGCAATTACTTTATCAATCTTCTCTCTTATGCTGATACAGAATGAGCCTAGGAATGTAGCCAAGTCCTCTACTTAGCTAACGTCAGGTAGCTAGAACCATTATTCTCTATGATGCTGATACAGAATGAGCCTAGGAATGTAGCCAAGTCCTCTACTTAGCTAACGTCAGGTAGCTAGAACCATTATTCTCTATGATGCTGATACAGAATGAGCTTAGGAATGTGGCCAAGTCCTCTACTTAGCTAACGTCAGGTAGCTAGAACCATTATTCTCTATGATGCTGATACAGAATGAGCCTAGGAATGTAGCCAAGTCCTCTACTTAGCTAACGTCAGGTAGCTAGAACCATTATTCTCTATGATGCTGATACAGAATGAGCTTAGGAATGTGGCCAAGTCCTCTACTTAGCTAATGTCAGGTAGCTAGAACCATTATTCTCTATGAGGCTGATACAGGCTGATACAGAATGAGCCTAGGAATGTGGCCAAGTCCTCTACTTAGCTAACGTCAGGTAGCTAGAACCATTATTCTCTATGAGGCTGATACAGGCTGATACAGAATGAGCCTAGGAATGTGGCCAAGTCCTCTACTTAGCTAACGTCAGGTAGCTAGAACCATTATTCTCTATGATGAGCGTGCCACCCATCAGTGTGTGGGTGTAAAGATATACAGAGCCTTCAGAAAATATTCACACCCCTTGACTTTTTCCACATTTTGTTGTATCACAGCCTGAATTTAAAATGGATTCAAAATGAGGTGTTGTGTCATAATGTCAAAGTGGAATTATGTTTTTAGAAATTTTAACAAAGTAATTTAAAATGAAAAGCTGAAAGCTGAAAATGTAATAAGTATTCACCCACTTTTTTGTGACAAGCCTAAATAAATTCAGCAGTAAAACTGTGCTTTATAAGTCACATAAGTTGCATGGAGTCACTGTGTGTGTAATAATAGTGTTTAACATGATTTTTGAATGACTACCTCATCTCTGTACCCCACACAGACAATGATCTATAAGATCCCTTAGTCGAGCTGTGAGTTTCAAACACAGATTCAGCACAGATTCCACCTACCTCATCTCTGTACCCCACACATACAATGATCTATAAGATCCCTTAGTCGAGCTGTGAGTTTCAAACACAGATTCAGCACAGATTCCATAAAAGACCAATGGTATTTTCCAATGCCTTGCAAAGAAGGGCACTTAATTGGTAGATGTTTTTTTATTTTTTTAAGCAGACATTGAATATCCCTCTGAGCATGTTAAAGTTATGAATTACACTTTAGACAATGTATCAATACACCCAGTCACTACAAAGGTGATTCTAACATGTATTGACTCAGAGGTGTGAATGCTTACGCAAATGAGATATTTATAGATTTCATTTTCTGTTCATTAGCAAACATTTTCTAAATGCATGTTTTCACTTTGTCAATATGGGTTGCTATTAATGTTTCTCTCACGTAATTAGTTAGCGCTAGTGTACAGTGCTGGATAGCTAGATAGTTAGCTAGTGGCTACATGTTAGCTAGCTGGCTAGAGATGTTACCTACAACAACCCACAATCAGATGTATTTTCCTGTTGCACAAAGTTTGCTTTTGACAGAGTAGACAGCTTTTGCAACAGGTCCTCATACACTGAGAGGAAAACCAATAGCAGATAAGATAAAATAACACATTCAGCAATGCTATCTACCTGAAGTGAAATGCAGCCATCAGTCAGTCTCTCCTCAGAGCAGTGATCTACGCACGTGGTCCTGTTTCTTTGTTCCCGGTCTCAACTAACCCAAACAACACAGCACTCCACGCTTTCAAAGAAATGATGTTGCTATTCTTAGCTTCCTTGGGAGTGCTGCACTACAACTATACATTAGCCCACTGTAGGATGGTCCTGAAGGAAATATAGTCAAATATATATAATCTACTGATGAAATTATAGCATTAGCAGTGCAGCTGGATTTCCAATGGTCACTGATATTCTACTCTTATAAAAGCCATCCATTGTTATTGTATTTCCTCTGGTCACTGATATTCTACTCTTATAAAAGCCATCCATTGTTATTGTATTTCCTCTGGTCACTGATATTCTACTCTTATAAAAGCCATCCATTGTTATTGTATTTCCTCTGGTCACTGATATTCTACTCTTATAAAAGCCATCCATTGTTATTGTATTTCCTCTGGTCACTGATATTCTACTCTTATAAAAGCCATCCATTGTTATTGTATTTCCTCTGGTCACTGATATTCTACTCTTATAAAAGCCATCCATTGTTATTGTATTTCCTCTGGTCACTGATATTCTACTCTTATAAAAGCCATCCATTGTTATTGTATTTCCTCTGGTCACTGATATTCTACTCTTATAAAAGCCATCCATTGATGTTGTATCTGCACTAGTTTTCTTTGTGATCCAGTCCTAAATCCATATTTGACTTAGTAATGTGGCCTGTTTATGGAAACAGCAGACAGACTGACCCAGATTGTGGTGTTCTTGCCCAGGATCAAACATCGAACCCAGTCTTTCTCTCTAGAGAGTTCCAGACGTTCTATGGAACATCTTTGGGCCCAGCTGAGAGCTCTAGAACCTTCTCAGACCCTCCCTAGAGAACTGTAGGTCAGACACCGTCAGTCAGAAACCAAAATGGCACACTATTCCCTACATTTAGCACTACTTTTGACCAGAGTCCTTTGGGCCCAGTCAAAAGTAGTGCACTATATTATAGGGAGTAGGGTGTCATTTGAACCAGTCAGTCACTGTAGTATCAGTTTGGTGGTGTCACAACCTACTGTTTTGTTTCCCCAGGAGGTAAATGAAAGAGAGAGAGATGAAAGAGGAAAAGGAAATGTGACATTCTCTGTTCTCCACCCCATGACACACGTTCCCTTGAAGATAAAGACAAATAAAGTGCAAAGAGGACACAGTGTAGATCTGAACCTGAAAAAGTAGAAAGGCTCCAATTAACTTCCTTTTGAGTAGTTCTCTTTCATACTCTTTTTTCTGGGGCAGTTCAGGTGAGGTGAGAAGAGAGGCAGGCTCAGAAGTGTACCAAGGCCCCTTTCTACCAAGTCACCCTTTCATGAACTACAATGTATTATTATGTTTCAAAACGCATTACCACTCTAGAGAGAAAGTCATCCATTTTTATTCAGCAATAGAATCCCCCCCCCATATCTATATTCAGGAAGTAAATAAGCTAAAGACAAAAGGAGAGGAGGCGTGTCATTTGAAGTTGGTTTGGGGTCTTGCTTTGCAGTGGAGATAGACTAGATAGACACTGCATGAGATGAGGTGGAGGCACGGAATGCGTCCCAAATGGCACCCTATTCCCTGGACCCCAGGAAGGCAGCAGCTAATGGGGATCCTGAATAAATACTGTGCAGTACTTTTGTAGTAGTCCAGTAAAAAGGGAATTGGGTGCCATTTGTGATACAGACAGTGTTTAAAGATCTCTGTTAGATTCAGGTTGTTTGGTAGAGACACTTCACTGTGATTCATTTAACGTAGAAAAGGCCAGAGCTCCAGACGTGTCTATTTTCAATCTTTTGTGACTCGCTCCAAATGGACCATGAAATCACACCCTAAGTTGGCCCCCCAGTGCCTAAGTTGGCCCCCCAGTGCCTAATTTCTCTCCACTCGCTCTGTCTGGGCTCCAGTTCACATGTATTTGGGTTGACTTGCTTCACATGTGTCATTTTGTGTGTCAGGTTTTGTCCTGCAGTGCCACAGCAGGTGTGTTTGTCACGTGCCTCACAGAGAGGTGTGACATGACATTTTGTGTTGTTCTTTGCATCAAAGGACATTGATAATATCAGATGAACCTGAATGTGCATCAATAGTATCAACATTCTGAATGAGGGGTCATGTGTTAAACGCTGTATATGATTTTATCTTTGGTAAGTCTATGAAACACAACTCATTTAGGGAACATTTTATTAACACACCTTTTGTGCAAACTCCCCAAAAAATAAAATCCTGACTCACAAAGAAAACTCTCCCAGAGATTGTGATGCATTTGTCTGACATATACCCTTATAATAAGACAGAACATAAAGTTTAGTCATATGGTTTGTACGATTTGTGAAGCATTTATGTAGTGCTTATAAAGCCTTTATGTAGTGATCATGAAGCCATTATGAAGCTATATATAGCCTTTATAAGATGTACTTTGTTTAAAGTGGGACCGAACACACGGTATTTATGTAGCAGTGCCTAAGTGCCACAACTTCCAATCGGTGTCCATCTCATGGTGTACATCCCTCTGTTTTCCACCCAGGAACCACACGGCAGTGAGCTCCAAAGTCATTGCTGTCACAGTGAGACCAGAGCCCAGGATAACAGAGTCACACCTGGAGATCGAGCTGGCTCACCTGGCCAACGTAAGGACCTTTATTTTATTCATCTTTCATCTTTCATTTTAATTAATTCGAGGGCAAGAATGACCTCCTCACAATGTAAGTACCTGCCCAAGACTCCCTCACTTCTTGAAAAGGCATACAAGTGATACAGAGAAGGCAGATGTTTAATATCCAATCAGATAATTGTGTAACCGATACATGACGGCAATCCATATACCAGAGTCCACACTCAAAGTCAATTTATACAGAGAGGATACTGTATATCTGGACCTATATTCACAAAGCATCTCAGAGTACGAGTGCTGACCTAGGATCAGGTCATCCCTGTCCATATTAACCTAATTAATTTTATTATTAAAGGCAAAACTGACCCCAGATCAGCAGTGCTACTCTGAGACGCTTGATAAACACAGGCCCAGATCTGAATCAGGAGGACAAGTTGAAATATATGGGCTCTGACAATGACATGCTGCTCTGCATCACCTTGGACGACACCTCTGAACGATCGTCTTTATCTCAGAGATTAACTAAAAGGCCAGGGTTGTAAAGAGAGCTTGTCCTTGTAATTATCTGGACAGTGCCATCTCTCTCTCTCTCTCTCTCTCTCCCTCTCTCTCTCTCTCCCTCTCTCTCTCTGTCTCTCTGTCTCTCTCTCTCTCTCTCTCTCTCTCTCTCTCTCTCTCTCTCTCTCTCTCTGTCTCTCTCTCTCTCTCTGTCTCTCTCTCTCTCTCTCTCTCTCTGTCTCTCTCTCTCGCTCTCTCTCTCTCTCTCTCTCTCTCTCTCTCGCTCTCCTGACACACCTGCTACACTGGGCGCCTGCAAATTAATCATCGAATCAATTACTCTACCATTGTTTGTTGGCTAATGCACTCTAAACGTGTGGCTGTAGCCATTGTTGGGTACTTCAATGCTTATTGAGGCTAAAGTGATTCAAAGTGAAACTGCCACCAATTCTCATTGGCATTTTACATTTTAACCCTGAACTGCAATCTAAAGAGGTCTTGCCATAGCCATTAGTTTTAAAAAAACAATTTGTTTAGTGAGTTATTCTTGGATAATTACGGGTAGAAATGAGTATCTGTGAGGCTTTGGTCATTTTGTTGTGGTTATCTAATGAGTGAAGGTTTTCAGCGTGCTCTCTTCTTCTTGGTGATGCAGGGAACCCTGAGTCCTTACTGTGCACTGTGGGATAACAGCGTCATGTAAGTAAACAAGCCTTTCTTTTTGCTGTTTTCTCCTTGCTCTTCTCTAATCCATGGTGATCAAATCAAATCAAATCAAATTTTATTTGTCACATACACATGGTTAGCAGATGTTAATGCGAGTGTAGCGAAATGCTTGTGCTTCTAGTTCCGACAATGCAGTAATAACCAACAAGTAATCTAACTAACAATTCCAAAACTACTGTCTTGTACACAGTGTAAGGGGATAAAGAATATGTACATAAGGATATATGAATGAGTGATGGTACAGAGCAGCATAGGCAAGATACAGTAGATGGTATCGAGTACAGTATATACATATGAGATGAGTATGTAAACAAAGTGGCATAGTTAAAGTCCTAAGATGACCTGGGGTACTAATGTAAGAAATAACACGTAAAAAAACCAAAAACTGCATAGTTTCCTAGGAACGCGAAGCGAGGCGGCCATCTCTGTCGGCGCCGGAAGTCGATGTTGATGTATCTGTGATGTATGGAATTACGCTTTTCATTTCTATTGAAATAAACTATATTTCTAAATGCTCTGAAGATGAAAACACTGTTTTGTCCGTCTTGGCAAAGTGTACTGTACGTAATTCTACTCAGAATGTCTTCAGACGATCCTATCCTCTGCATGTATTAGCTTCGGGGCCGCCGTCCTCTGAAAGGGGATCTGAGGACAATTACTTCAGCAGAAAAAAACGCCTATGAAGATTAAAATCAGATGAAATGAATAAATCTCCTAAATAACATTGGGGAATTAAGTCTGGGCCTGCATCCCAAATGGCATACTGTTCCCTTTATCGTGCACTACGTTTGACTAAAGCCTGGGCACTTTATAGTAAATAGGGACGCAGTCTGACTTTTGCCTTCATTGTGCACTACTGTTGACCAAAACCTGGGCACTTCATAGGAAATAGGGACGCAGTCTGACTTTTCTCAGGGTTCCTGTATTTCACCTATTATCTCACATACAGGGTTCCTGTATTTCATTAAGCTACAGACACCTATTATCTCACATACAGGGTTTCTGTATTTCATTAAGCTACAGACACCTATTATCTCACATACAGGGTTCCTGTATTTCATTAAGCTACAGACACCTATTATCTCACATACAGGGTTCCTGTATTTCATTAAGCTACAGACACCTATTATCTCACATACAGGGTTCCTGTGTTTCATTAAGCTACAGACACCTATTATCTCACATACAGGGTTCCTGTATTTCACCTATTATCTCACATACAGGGTTCCTGTATTTCACCTATTATCTCACATACAGGGTTCCTGTATTTCATTAAGCTACAGGCACCTATTATCTCACATACAGGGTTCCTGTATTTCATTAAGCTACAGACACCTATTATCTCACATACAGGGTTCCTGTATTTCATTAAGCTACAGACACCTATTATCTCACATACAGGGTTCCTGTATTTCATTAAGCTACAGACACCTATTATCTCACATACAGGGTTCCTGTATTTCATTAAGCTACAGACACCTATTATCTCACATACAGGGTTCCTGTATTTCACCTATTATCTCACATACAAGGTTCCTGTATTTCATTAAGCTACAGGCAGGTATTATTCTGCAATTGTATGAGACAATAAGCGGCGAAGTCCAGAGGAAATTGAATGTAGGTTTTGAATGCATCTCTTGTCCTCTGTGTTGTATTTCAGCCGTTGTATTACAGCCGTAATGAGCACACTGATAAGGGTAAATCAAATGAAAGATCCTTTGTGCCGTTGGAATATCAAGGAACTCCGTGATTTGATAGAAGCTGGTTTCAATGCCATCGTTATTTGTTCCTTGCGTTCTTTGTTCCTTACACATTGTGCGTCAGATAATATACCATCATTATATACATTAGACTCAAATCTTATCTCTATTTAATTTAACATGCTTTATTATTCTGGTTTCTTAATCCTCCTCTGAAAGGACTAGATAGCATACAGATGTAGGATCTTAATTTGATCCAGTTTGCAACAGCAAGAAAAATAATGCTGCAGCAACAGTAAATGTTAATAATTATGTGGATTATAATTCATGAGGGGTTGATACTATTATCGTGAAGGGAAAGCAAGAATGAAATAACAAATAACAAACTCAAAAACACTACAAGTTGCATTTCCTGCTGTATAGGAAAATGCTCAGTAACAAACGAGTGACCATATTAAGATCCTACATCTGTACAACCTTTAAATTGAAGAATGTCAACAAATAATGTCAACTATATATCCCATACACAGTTCCCTTCATCTGTTTCTGAAACATTTCAATTGTTCCTAAAATTCATCGATTGAAACAGAAACAGAATCCCTCCCAGATTTCAGAAACATTGTTCTTCATGACTCATTATTTCCTTCTATACTATGTGTTCTATCCTTCTATGGTGTGTGTTCTATCCTTCTATCCTGTGTGTTCTATATTTCTATCCTTTGTGTTCTATCCCTCTGTGCTGTGTGTTCTATCCTTCTATGGTGTGTGTTCTATCCTTCTATCCTGTGTGTTCTATCCTTCTATCCTGTGTGTTCTATCCTTCTATCCTTTGTGTTCTATCCTTCTATACTGTGTGTTCTATCCTTCTATCTTTTGTGTTCTATCCTTCTATGGTGTGTGTTCTATCCTTCTATCCTTTGTGTTCTATCCTTCTATCCTGTGTGTTCTATCCTTCTATCCTTTGTGTTCTATCCTTCTATGGTGTGTGTTCTATCCTTCTATCCTTTGTGTTCTATCCTTCTATGGTGTGTGTTCTATCCTTCTATCCTTTGTGTTCTATCCTTCTATGGTGTGTGTTCTATCCTTCTGTCCTGTGTGTTCTATCCTTCTATCCTGTGTGTTCTATCCTTCTATCCTGTGTGTTCTATCCCTCTGTCCTGTGTGTTCTATCCTTCTATCCTGTGTGTTCTTTCCTTCTATCCTGTGTGTTCTATCCACAGCTCAGCCCAGGTGTATACCCCTATCACCCTCTCCCTCTCCCTATCCCTGGGGCACACCTATAGGACAGCTCAGCCCAGGTGTATACCCCTATCACCATCTCCCTCTCCCTGGGGCATACTTATAGGACAGCTCAGCCCAGGTGTATACCCCTATCACCCTCTCCCTGGGGCACACCTATAGGACAGCTCAGCCCAGGTGTATACCCCATCACCCTCTCCCTGGGGCACACCTATAGGACAGCTCAGCCCAGGTGTAGCCCCCCACCACCCTCTCCCTGGGGCACACCTATAGGACAGCTCAGCCCAGGTGTATACCCCTATCACCCTCTCCCTCTCCCTGGGGCATACCTATAGGACAGCTCAGCCCAGGTGTATACCCCTATCACCCTCTCCCTCTCCCTGGGGCACACCTATAGGACAGCTCAGCCCAGGTGTATACCCCTATCACCCTCCCCCTCTCCCTGGGGCATACCTATAGGACAGCTCAGCCCAGGTGTATACCCCCACCACCCTCTCCCTGGGGCACACCTATAGGACAGCTCAGCCCAGGTGTATACCCCTATCACCCTCTCCCTCTCCCTGGGGCATACTTAAAGGACAGCTCAGCCCAGGTGTATACCCCTATCACCCTCTCCCTCTCCCTGGGGCACACCTATAGGACAGCTCAGCCCAGGTGTAGCCCCCCACCACCCTCTCCTTGGGGCACACCTATATGACAGCTCAGCCCAGGTGTATACCCCTATCACCCTCTCCCTCTCCCTCTCCCTGGGGCATACCTATAGGACAGCTCAGCCCAGGTGTATACCCCCACCACCCTCTCCCTGGGGCACACCTATAGGACAGCTCAGCCCAGGTGTAGCCCCCCACCACCCTCTCCTTGGGGCACACCTATATGACAGCTCAGCCCAGGTGTATACCCATATCACCCTCTCCCTGGGGCACACCTATAGGACGGCTCAGCCCAGGTGTATACCCCTATCACCCTCTCCCTGGGGCACACCTATAGGACGGCTCAGCCCAGGTGTAGCCCCCCACCACCCTCTCCCTGGAGCACACCTATAGGACAGCTCAGCCCAGGTGTAGCCCCTATCACCCTCTCCCTCTCCCTGGGGCACACCTATAGGACAGCTCAGCCCAGGTGTAGCCCCTATCAACCTCTCCCTCTCCCTCTCCCTGGGGCACACCTATAGGACAGCTCAGCCCAGGTGTATACCCCTATCACCCTCTCCCTCTCCCTGGGGCACACCTATAGGACAGCTCAGCCCAGGTGTAGCCCCCCACCACCCTCTCCTTGGGGCACACCTATAGGACAGCTCAGCCCAGGTGTATACCCCTATCACCCTCTCCCTGGGGCACACCTATAGGACAGCTCAGCCCAGGTGTATACCCCTATCACCCTCTCCCTCTCCCTGGGGCACACCTATAGGACAGCTCAGCCCAGGTGTAGCCCCCCACCACCCTCTCCTTGGGGCACACCTATAGGACAGCTCAGCCCAGGTGTATACCCCTATCACCCTCTCCCTCTCCTTCTCCCTGGGGCATACCTATAGGACAGCTCAGCCCAGGTGTATACCCCCACCACCCTCTCCCTGGGGCACCCTATCACCCTCTCCCTGGGGCACACCTATAGGACAGCTCAGCCCAGGTGTATACCCCTATCACCCTCTCCCTCTCCCTGGGGCACACCTATAGGACAGCTCAGCCCAGGTGTTGCCCCCCACCACCCTCTCCTTGGGGCACACCTATAGGACAGCTCAGCCCAGGTGTAGCCCCTATCACCCTCTCCCTCTCCCTCTTCTTGGGGCACACCTATAGGACAGCTCAGCCCAGGTGTAGCCCCTATCACCCTCTCCCTCTCCCTGGGGCACACCTATAGGACAGCTCAGCCCAGGTGTATACCCCTATCACCCTCTCCCTCTCCGTGGGGCACACCTATAGGACAGCTCAGCCCAGGCGTATACCCCCATCACCCTCTGCCTGGGGCACACCTATAGGACAGCTCAGCCCTGGTGTATACCCCCACCACCCTCTCCCTGGGGCACACCTATAGGACAGCTCAGCCCAGGCGTATACCCCCATCACCCTCTCCCTGGGGCACACCTATAGGACAGCTCAGCCCTGGTGTATACCCCACCACCCTCTCCCTGGGGCACACCTATAGGACAGCTCAGCCCTGGTGTATACCCCCACCACCCTCTCCCTGGGGCACACCTATAGGACAGCTCAGCCCAGGCGTATACCCCCATCACCCTCTCCCTGGGGCACACCTATAGGACAGCTCAGCCCTGGTGTATACCCCCACCACCCTCTCCCTGGGGCACACCTATAGGACAGCTCAGCCCTGGTGTATACCCCCACCACCCTCTCCCTGGGGCACACCTATAGGACAGCTCAGCCCAGGTGTATACCCCCACCACCCTCTCCCTGGGGCACACCTATAGGACAGCTCAGCCCAGGTGTAGCCCCCCACCACCCTCTCCTTGGGGCACACCTATATGACAGCTCAGCCCAGGTGTATACCCATATCACCCTCTCCCTGGGGCACACCTATAGGACGGCTCAGCCCAGGTGTATACCCCTATCACCCTCTCCCTGGGGCACACCTATAGGACGGCTCAGCCCAGGTGTAGCCCCCCACCACCCTCTCCCTGGAGCACACCTATAGGACAGCTCAGCCCAGGTGTAGCCCCTATCACCCTCTCCCTCTCCCTGGGGCACACCTATAGGACAGCTCAGCCCAGGTGTAGCCCCTATCAACCTCTCCCTCTCCCTCTCCCTGGGGCACACCTATAGGACAGCTCAGCCCAGGTGTATACCCCTATCACCCTCTCCCTCTCCCTGGGGCACACCTATAGGACAGCTCAGCCCAGGTGTAGCCCCCCACCACCCTCTCCTTGGGGCACACCTATAGGACAGCTCAGCCCAGGTGTATACCCCTATCACCCTCTCCCTGGGGCACACCTATAGGACAGCTCAGCCCAGGTGTATACCCCTATCACCCTCTCCCTCTCCCTGGGGCACACCTATAGGACAGCTCAGCCCAGGTGTAGCCCCCCACCACCCTCTCCTTGGGGCACACCTATAGGACAGCTCAGCCCAGGTGTATACCCCTATCACCCTCTCCCTCTCCTTCTCCCTGGGGCATACCTATAGGACAGCTCAGCCCAGGTGTATACCCCCACCACCCTCTCCCTGGGGCACCCTATCACCCTCTCCCTGGGGCACACCTATAGGACAGCTCAGCCCAGGTGTATACCCCTATCACCCTCTCCCTCTCCCTGGGGCACACCTATAGGACAGCTCAGCCCAGGTGTTGCCCCCCACCACCCTCTCCTTGGGGCACACCTATAGGACAGCTCAGCCCAGGTGTAGCCCCTATCACCCTCTCCCTCTCCCTCTTCTTGGGGCACACCTATAGGACAGCTCAGCCCAGGTGTAGCCCCTATCACCCTCTCCCTCTCCCTGGGGCACACCTATAGGACAGCTCAGCCCAGGTGTATACCCCTATCACCCTCTCCCTCTCCGTGGGGCACACCTATAGGACAGCTCAGCCCAGGCGTATACCCCCATCACCCTCTGCCTGGGGCACACCTATAGGACAGCTCAGCCCTGGTGTATACCCCCACCACCCTCTCCCTGGGGCACACCTATAGGACAGCTCAGCCCAGGCGTATACCCCCATCACCCTCTCCCTGGGGCACACCTATAGGACAGCTCAGCCCTGGTGTATACCCCACCACCCTCTCCCTGGGGCACACCTATAGGACAGCTCAGCCCTGGTGTATACCCCCACCACCCTCTCCCTGGGGCACACCTATAGGACAGCTCAGCCCAGGCGTATACCCCCATCACCCTCTCCCTGGGGCACACCTATAGGACAGCTCAGCCCTGGTGTATACCCCCACCACCCTCTCCCTGGGGCACACCTATAGGACAGCTCAGCCCTGGTGTATACCCCCACCACCCTCTCCCTGGGGCACACCTATAGGACAGCTCAGCCCAGGCGTATACCCCCATCACCCTCTCCCTGGGGCACACCTATAGGACAGCTCAGCCCTGGTGTATACCCCCACCACCCTCTCCCTGGGGCACACCTATAGGACAGCTCAGCCCAGGTGTATACCCCTATCACCCTCTCCCTCTCCCTGGGGCATACTTATAGGACAGCTCAGCCCAGGTGTAGCCCCCCACCACCCTCTCCCTTTACCAAACAATGCTCACAGTGAGGGTGGGTGACAGGGACATTAGTTGGAACTACCCAGAGGTGTAAACAGTCAGATAGAAACACAATGCAGGAGAAAACAGAAGTAAAAAATGATGTTGGATGATTATGCTTGTCACTACAGGCCTATGTAAGTACATATAAACAGACACTTGAGGGTTGTTTGCCTACATTTACCCTGCCGGCCAATATATCTACTTCCCGGTAGGGAAAATTGACCACAAAGATGTTATTTTAACAATTGTTCAACCAGTTCTGGTTTTAATCATGTCGTAATGAGGTCAT
The DNA here is from genome assembly GCF_057628025.1 of Oncorhynchus mykiss. NCBI lineage: Eukaryota > Metazoa > Chordata > Actinopteri > Salmoniformes > Salmonidae > Oncorhynchus > Oncorhynchus mykiss. The sequence continues at coordinate 89,245,411 of NC_143022.1, read as the reverse complement.
TTCAACGTTGCACCACTGGGGAATACAGTATCTATCATAGGGGACATACTGTATGATCCTTGTGTGATAATATATAACTTTCTACAGGAATTCCAGTACAAAATGGCAGCAGTTATTGTCCGCAGCCCCAGTTTGTAAATTGAATATGGCTGCTTTTTAATTTGAATAACCCTAAAATGTGAAAATTGCACTGTGCTTCTGCTGCAATATCAGTTACAGCGAGAGAAACGGGTTCTCTTCTCCACTCAGTGGCAGATAAGAAAACTAAAGCACGTTCAACCAAATTCCATTTCTATTGAATCAGGGGCCACACAAGTCTCTGGTCTCTTGAGAATAATTAGAGTTTTTAGAAATAGATTCAGGTCCAGTAGTATTTCTACTGTCGACTGAAAGAGTTGAAGGGACAGCGACTGTGAACCAGGGGGAAGTCAGCTGGAGGAGGATGTTATTAGAACTGGAATTAACAAACAGAATTTGGTTTCTTGGCAACAAGCTTGTCCAAGCAAAATAGAACTCATGCATAATTCATAACAATCTAATATATTTGTTTGTGTTTTGTTTATTCTTGTCATCAGTAATCTGTTTGTCTGAGGGTTTATGTGTAAATCAATTAATTTGTTGGTTAACATGTGTACTCAGCAAAGGAAACCAACATTCATCTGTGCAGGAAAACAATTAGAATACATGAGTGTATGTATTGTACCCCCCCAATCCTGACCTCTGCATCTGGTATGCGTGATCATGCATATGCCTAAATTATGATTTATCGTCATTTTGTGTAAAGGGTTGTCAATACAACAGGCATGGATAATCAGAAAAAAATTATGATTAAGCAAAGGGGGAAACAGAAAAAGTCTAACAAAAAATAAGTAGTTTGTCTTTACAATAAGTTTTCCCCCTGAATATTTTCCCCCTGAATATTTTCCTCCTGAATACTTTCCCCCTGAATACTTTCCCCCCGAATATTTTCCTCCTGAATACTTTCCCCCCGAATATTTTCCTCCTGAATATTTTCCTCCTGAATACTTTCCCCCTGAATACTTTCCCCCTGAATATTTTCCTCCTGAATATTTTCCCCCTGAATATTTTCCTCCTGAATATTTTCCCCCTGAATATTTTCCTCCTGAATATTTTCCTCCTGAATATTTTCCTCCTGAATACCTTCCTCCTGAATATTTTCCCCCTGAATACTTTCCCCCTGAATACTTTCCCCCTGAATACTTTCCTCCTGAATATTTTCCTCCTGAATATTTTCCCCCTGAATATTTTCCTCCTGAATATTTTCCCCCTGAATATTTTCCTCCTGAATATTTTCCTCCTGAATACTTTCCCCCTGAATATTTTCCCCCTGAATATTTTCCTCCTGAATATTTTCCCCCTGAATATTTTCCTCCTGAATATTTTCCTCCTGAATACTTTCCCCCTGAATATTTTCCCCCTGAATATTTTCCTCCTGAATATTTTCCCCCTGAATATTTTCCCCCTGAATACTTTCCCCCTGAATACTTTCCCCTGAATATTTTCCCCCTGAATATTTTCCCCCTGAATACTTTCCCCCTGAATACTTTCCCCCTGAATACTTTCCCCCTGAATATTTTCCTCCTGAATACTTTCCCCCTGAATATTTTCCCCCTGAATATTTTCCTCCTGAATATTTTCCCCCTGAATACTTTCCCCTGAATATTTTCCTCCTGAATATTTTCCTCCTGAATACTTTCCCCCTGAATACTTTCCCCCTGAATACTTTCCCCCTGAATACTTTCCCCTGAATATTTTCCTCCTGAATATTTTCCTCCTGAATACTTTCCCCCTGAATACTTTCCCCCTGAATACTTTCCCCCTGAATACTTTCCCCTGAATATTTTCCCCCTGAATATTTTCCTCCTGAATATTTTCCTCCTGAATATTTTCCTCCTGAATACTTTCCCCCTGAATACTTTCCCCCTGAATACTTTCCCCCTGAATACTATCCTCTTGAAGAGATTACATCTGTAACATTGGTAAATCACAACTCCCATAACACAGGACTGAAACCATGGCAACCAATGCTGTCTAAAGCATGTTAAAGTCTTTGTAGCTAAGATATTTACCAAACAGAGACTAACGCTGACTAACATAAGTAAGGAAGCTAGACTCGGGTTTCTCCTGCTAAGGGGGAGATGCTATTCCATGTCCTGTTTGTTCTCTGCTCCACTGCATAGACGGGGCTGAATTAAGAAATCACAGGCCCAGGTCTTTGTTTTGTTTTTTACACCACACAAATACAACAAAATGAGTGGCTATTCTGACACTGACAAACTGAGATCAGTCTGGTCTTGAATTCCAACTAAAAATAGCTTAGGCCAATGAAATGAAACACTATTAAAAAATCAAGTGTTCACAGCCCTTGACTTTTTCCAAATGTTGTTGTGTTACAGCCTGAATTCAAAAAGGGACATTTAGATTTGATTTAACTTTTTTTGATAATAATAATAATAATAATAATAATAAATCTACACTGGAGTTGCTTACCAAGAAGATAGTGAATGTTCCTGAGTGGCCGAGTTACAATTTTGGCTGAATGGTGCTTGAAAATCTATGGCAATGCTTGAAAATGGTTGTCTAGCATAGGCTACTTGTGTCTTTTTAAAATTGATGTAGTTCTGTCCTTGAGCTGTTCTTGTCTATGAATGTTCCGTGTTATGTCATGATTCATGTTTTGTGTGGACCCCACGAAGAGAAGGTGCTGCTTTTGCAACATCTTAAGGGCACCCTCATAAAATACCTAAAATAACAAAGATAGGACAGGAAAGGGTAGGATAGGACAAGAAAGGGTAGGAAAGGAAAGGATAGGACATGACAGGAAAGGATATGGCCAGGAAAGGGTAGGACAGGAAAGGATAGGACAGGACAGGGAAGGATAGGACAGGAAAGGGTAGGACAGGACAGGAAAGGGTAGGACAGGAAAGGATAGGACAGGACAGGAAAGGGTAGGACAGGAAAGGATAGGACAGGACAGGACAGGAAAGGAAAGGATAGGACAGGAAAGGGTAAGACAGGACAGGAAAGGGTAGGACAGGAAAGGATAGGACAGGACAGGACAGGGTAGGACAGGAAAGGATAGGACAGGACAGGACAGGAAAGGAAAGGATAGGACAGGAAAGGGTAGGACAGGAAAGGATAGGACAGGAAAGGATAGGACAGGAAAGGGTAGGACAGGAAAGGATAGGACAGGAAATGGTAGGACAGGAAAGGATAGGACAGGAAAGGGTAGGACAAGAAAGGATAGGACAGGAAAGGATAGGAAAGGAAATGGTAGGACAGGAAAGGATTGGACAGGAAAGGGTAGGACAGGAAAGGATAGGACAGGAAATGGTAGGACAGGAAAGGAAAGGACGGGAAAGGATAGGACAGGAAAGGGTAGGACAGGAAATGATAGGTCAGGAAAGGGTAGGACAGGAAAGGATAGGACAGGAAATGGTAGGACAGGAAAGGAAAGGACGGGAAAGGGTAGGACAGGAAAGGGTAGGACAGGAAAGGATAGGACAGGAAAGGATAGGACAGGAAAGGATAGGACAGGAAAGGGTAGGACAGGAAAGGATAGGACAGGAAATGGTAGGACAGGAAAGGAAAGGACGGGAAAGGATAGGACAAGAAAGGGTAGGACAGGAAAGGATAGGTCAGGAAAGGGTAGGACAGGAAAGGATAGGACAGGAAATAGTAGGACAGGAAAGGAAAGGACGGGAAAGGATAGGACAGGAAAGGGTAGGACAGGAAAGGATAGGACAGGAAAGGGTAGGACAGGAAAGGATAGGACAGGAAAGGGTAGAACAGGAAAGGATAGGACGGGAAAGGATAGGACAGGACAGCAAAGTATAGGATGGGAAAGGACAGGATATGAAATGACAGGACAGGATAGGATAGCAGGATATCCCCTAAGGCATCACCTCACTATGACGACAGTCATGGACACCCTCAGTAAGAGAGACATTCAGACAGGATAGGATAGCAGGATATCCACTAAGGCATCACCTCACTATGACGACAGTCATGGACACCCTCAGTAAGAGAGACATTCAGACAGGATAGGATAGCAGGATATCCACTAAGGCATCACCTCACTATGACGACAGTCATGGACACCCTCAGTAAGAGAGACATTCAGATGATAAATACCAGCCACTGTTGATTCACCCCGACTCCAAACATTGCACAATACAACTGTGGGTGCAATCAACAGTTTGCAGGTCATGCTGTCTTCCCCGAATGACACATGTGTGCAAAAACATTGCATTGTACATCTGTGTACGTTATGGGTTCATGAACTCCACAAAATCGTAACCCCCAAACAGTTCCAGCAGATCAACAAATTATCAAATAGTATTTCCAGACAAAACTGTGATGCATCACGTTTACAATGGAACACATGCTACTGCTACCACCATGATATACAGTAGGTGGTATATTAGGGCACTATATAGGGAACAGTGTGTACTGTAGGTGGTATAGTAGCGCACTATATAGGGAACAGTGTGTACTGTAGGTGGTATAGTAGTGCAACTATATAGGGAACAAGGTGCCATTTGGGACACACGTACTGATCAAAGTTTTACATTGATTACATGGACATTATTAATACAGACCCTGTTCTGTGTGGGTTTACATTGATTACATGGACATTATTAATACAGACCCTGTTCTGTGTGGGTTTACATTGATTACATGGACATTATTAACACAGACCCTGTTCTGTGTAGGTTTACATTGATTACATGGACATTATTAACACAGACCCTGTTCTGTGTGGGTTTACATTGATTACATGGACATTATTAACACAGACCCTGTTCTGTGTGGGTTTACATTGATTACATGGACATTATTAACACAGACCCTGTTCTGTGTGGGTTTACATTGATTACATGGACATTATTAATACAGACCCTGTTCTGTGTGGGTTTACATTGATTACATGGACATTATTAATACAGACCCTGTTCTGTGTGGGTTTACATTGATTACATGGACATTATTAATACAGACCCTGTTCTGTGTGGGTTTACATTGATTACATGGACATTATTAATACAGACCCTGTTCTGTGTGGGTTTACATTGATTACATGGACATTATTAATACAGACCCTGTTCTGTGTGGGTTTACATTGATTACATGGACATTATTAACACAGACCCTGTTCTGTGTGGGTTTACATTGATTACATGGACATTATTAACACAGACCCTGTTCTGTGTGGGTTTACATTGATTACATGGACATTATTAATACAGACCCTGTTCTGTGTGGGTTTACATTGATTACATGGACATTATTAATACAGACCCTGTTCTGTGTGGGTTTACATTGATTACATGGACATTATTAATACAGACCCTGTTCTGTGTGGGTTTACATTGATTACATGGACATTATTAATACAGACCCTGTTCTGTGTGGGTTTACATTGATTACATGGACATTATTAATACAGACCCTGTTCTGTGTGGGTTTACATTGATTACATGGACATTATTAATACAGACCCTGTTCTGTGTGGGTTTACATTGATTACATGGACATTATTAATACAGACCCTGTTTGAGGTTTAAAAAGGTTTGTCATTTCCACTTTGAAATGTCAGACTTGATTTTCCCTTACGAAAATATTCATTAATTATAATCCACATAATAATTCACATTTCTTGTTGCTGCAGGAATATTTTCAACCTCTAGCAAACTGGTTTAAATTAAGATCCTACATCTGTATGTCCACTATGTTCATTATTATGTATTTAGTATTTTATTAGGATCCCTATTAGCTAGTGCTAAAGAAGCAGCTACTCTTCCTGGGGTCCACACAAAACAGGAAACATGACAGAATACAGAACATGAATAGACCAGAACATCAGAGGGACAGAACTACATACATTTAAAACAAAAACACACGCTTTCATACATGGATGCCTTCATAATCATGTGATTCATACTGGACTGAATGTAAGTGCAACACACCAACATGGAAACAAGGAGGTGGGTTGCAAATAGGCTGACACTTTTCAGACCCGGGATAGAACCCGGGTCTGTAGTGATGCCTCTAGCACTGCAATGCAGTGCCTTAGACCCTGCGCCCCTCAGGATCCCAACTTTGTTTCGCTAAATTCCCCTGACGTGAATTAATCCACATTGTTTCTATAGTTACCAACCGCTAATGGGTATCCTGGGGTAAAGTATTGTTAGCTGAGATATAGTGTAACTTGTTACAGTCTATCACCCTTAACGGGTTAGCTGAGATATAGTGTAACTTGTTACAGTCTACCACCCATGAAGGGTTATCTGAGGTATAGTGTAACTTGTTACAGTCTACCACCCATGAAGGGTTATCTGAGGTATAGTGCTGGGCTTTGGACCTGCTCATTAAATTAAGAAAGACCCGCTGAATAGAAAGCCAGAATCAGATGGGAGTTCCACTTAAGGTCCTCGCTTCCCGCTGAGGCTCTCACCTCAGCCACAGTGATCAGAGTTAACAGACGTGAACGTAGAACCCTTGAATGGTGTGGAGTTTCCTCCCTCTAAAGTTTCTACTTTATGGTTTCCACCTCAGCAACTTGTCTTACATTTCCCCCTTAATTCCCCTGCACCACATTCACACCCAGCAGCGTTCACCAGTCACGCGTTATAGTGAATATTGAAATATAAAGCATTATAGTCACTTACTCTAGGCCTATCTGCTAAATGGTATGTACTGTACGTACGCATGCCATCTGTATAGGGTTACTATGGGCTCTGAAAACAGAAGCAGACTGCTCATCCCCTATCTAAGTGATATACCCCTAACATAACTCCTCCTCCTGCTGCTCCTCTTCTTCCTCCATTTCCTCTCCTCTCTCCTCCTCCTCCTCCTCCTCCTCTCCTCTCTCCTCCTCCTCTCCTCCTCCTCCTCCTCTCTCCTCCTCCTCCTCTACGCCTCTCTCCTCCTCCTCTCTCCTCCTCCTCCTCTCTCCTCCTCCTCCTCCTCTCTCCTCCTCCTCTCCGCCTCTCTCCTCCTCCTCTCTCCTCCTCCTCCTCTCTCATCCTCCTCCTCCTCTCTCCTCCTCCTCTCCGCCTCTCTCCTCCTCCTCTCTCCTCCTCCTCCTCTCTCCTCCTCCTCTCCGCCTCTCTCCTCATCCTCTCTCCTCCTCCTCCTCTCCTCTCTCCTCCTCCTCTCCTCCTCCTCCTCCTCTCTCCTCCTCCTCCTCTACGCCTCTCTCCTCCTCCTCTCTCCTCCTCCTCCTCTCTCCTCCTCCTCCTCCTCTCTCCTCCTCCTCTCCGCCTCTCTCCTCCTCCTCTCTCCTCCTCCTCCTCTCTCATCCTCCTCTCCTCCTCTCTCCTCCTCCTCTCCGCCTCTCTCCTCATCCTCTCTCCTCCTCCTCCTCTCTCCTCCTCCTCCTCTCCTCCTCCTCTCTCCTCCTCTCTCCTCTTCCTCCTCTCTCCTCCACCTCCTCTCTCCTCCTCGCTCCTCCTCCTCCTCTCTCCTCCTCCTCCTCTCTCCTCCTCTCTCCTCCTCCTCCTCCTCCTCTCTCCTCCTCTCTCTTCCTCCTCTCTCCTCCTCCTCCTCTCTCCTCCTCCTCCTCTCTCCTCCTCCTCCTCTCTCCTCTTCCTCCTCCTCCTGCTGCTCCTCTTCTTCCTCCATTTCCTCTCATCTCTCCTCCTCCTCCTCCTCCTCCTCCTCTCCTCTCTCCTCCTCCTCTCCTCCTCCTCCTCCTCTCTCCTCCTCCTCCTCTCCGCCTCTCTCCTCCTCCTCTCTCCTCCTCCTCCTCTCTCCTCCTCCTCCTCCTCTCTCCTCCTCCTCTCTTCTCCTCCTCCTCTCTCATCCTCCTCTCCTCCTCTCTCCTCCTCCTCTCCGCCTCTCTCCTCATCCTCTCTCCTCCTCCTCCTCTGTCCTCCTCCTCTCTCCTCCTCTCTCCTCTTCCTCCTCTCTCCTCCACCTCCTCTCTCCTCCTCCTCCTCTCTCCTCCTCTCTCCTCCTCCTCCTCCTCCTCCTCTCTCCTCCTCCTCCTCTCTCCTCCTCCTCCTCTCTCCTCCTCTCTCTTCCTCCTCTCTCCTCCTCCTCCTCTCTCCTCCTCTCTCCTCTTCCTCCTCTCTCCTCCTCCTCCTCTCTCCTCTTCCTCCTCTCTCCTCTCTCCTCCTCCTCCTCCTCCTCTCTCCTCCTCCTCCTCCTCCTCTCTCCTCCTCCTCTCCTCCTCCTCCTCTTCTTCCTCCATTTCGTCTCCTCTCTCCTCCTCCTCCTCTCTCCTCTTCCTCCTCTCTCCTCCTCCTCCTCCTCCTCCTCCTCCTCTCTCCTCCTCCTCCTCCTCCTCCTCTCCTCCTCCTCCTCCTCTTCTCTCTCACCTCAGACTCATGTTTTGAGGTGAGCGGAAAGACTAATTACATGTCAAAATATCATTGGACTAGCCAAATATAATTAGCACCAGCAGAGTTGTGTCTCCTGGATGTTAAGTACAGGACAAATGACTTTGGACACACTTAGCCAATTTCTCTCATTTGGGCCATAAGTGGAAGCTGTAAAGCGTGATGACAGTGTCAGCCATCTCAAATGTACTCCTGTGTTAGCTACCTTAAGTGAGGAGACCTTGTGCAATGTTACTGCTAAATACCCGATTAAAAGGATTTGATATCTCTTTGACTGTATCCCAAATGGCACCCTGGTCCCTATATAGTGCACTACTTTTGACCACAGCCCTATGGTCACCCTGGTGAAAAGTAGTGAACTACAACGGTTTGTGACTGTGTCCTGTGTCTTGGTTAGTGATTGTTGACAGACTAGTAGGACTTCCAGGATGTGGAGCAGAAAGATATCAGCTTGAATAACGTTCTCATACAGTATTAGATGAGAACATTCAGTAGTGTATGAATTTCAAGGGGGATCAAACTGGGGCACAGACATTTTCAAAAATGTTTATGTGGGCCGTCTTTGATTCATTCACAGCTGTAATTGACTCACATTCAAATGAGAGTTGTACTCTTGTATGATGCAATTCCATTATTCAGGGTACATGAATACCTCCTATACAATCCCCTATACATACATGTAAAACGTGGAAATGGCATGTTATTTTACATGTTATAAGCCTTGCAAGACATCATACAGGCTTATAACAACAGGCCTGTAACAAGTTATAAAGCATTATAGATTAAAGTAAAGTGGTACCCAAAGTACATTTCTCTACACCCCTTCAGTGTCTGAGTACACGACTTCGTCCTAAATGCCACCCTATTACCTATATAGTGCACATAGGGAATAGGATGCCATTTGGGAGACGTCTTCTACCTCTTACAGTCATGACTAGTGTTACCCTGGGTCATGTTAGGAGTCATTTGGGAGACGTCTTCTACCCCTTACAGTCATGACTAGTGTTACCCTGGGTCATGTTAGGAGTCATTTGAGAGACGTCTTCTACCCCTTACAGTCATGACTAGTGTTACCCTGGGTCATGTTAGGAGCCATTTGGGAGACGTCTTCTACCCCTTACAGTCATGACTAGTGTTACCCTGGGTCATGTTAGGAGTCATTTGGGAGACGTCTTCTACCCCTTACAGTCATGACTAGTGTTACCCTGGGTCATGTTAGGAGTCATTTGGGAGGCGTCTTCTACCCCTTACAGTCATGACTAGTGTTACCCTGGGTCATGTTAGGAGTGATTTGGGAGGCGTCTTCTACCCCTTACAGTCATGACTAGTGTTACCCTGGGTCATGTTAGGAGTCATTTGGGAGGCGTCTTCTACCCCTTACAGTCATGACTAGTGTTACCCTGGGTCATGTTAGGAGTCATTTGAGAAAGAGTTATGGACAACCTTGGTGTCAGCAAGGACTTACATTCATGATGACCTTGTGTAATTTTTCCCCATCTGACTGGTTGATCTATAAGGGACAGCAGAGCCATAACATCTGAATGAATTATATTAGTAAAATAATGATGGTTTGACGGTATCACAATAATGTGTGGGTCAGTGCACAGCTATTTGCATACTGTTGGCCATATTATGCAGATGAATCTGCTCCCACTCTCCTACACTAACTGAATCAGTTTACATTAAAACACTAACTGAATCAGTTTAAATTAAAACACTAACTGAATCAATTTACATTAAAACATTAACTGAATCAGTTTACATTAAAACATTAACTGAATCAGTTTACATTAAAACATTAACTGAATCAGTTTAAATTAAAACACTAACTGAATCAGTTTACATTAAAACATTAACTGAATCAATTTACATTAAAACATTAACTGAATCAGTTTACATTAAAACATTAACTGAATCAGTTTAAATTAAAACACTAACTGAATCAGTTTACATTAAAACACTAACTGAATCAGTTTACATTAAAACATTAACTGAATCAGTTTAAATTAAAACACTAACTGAATCAGTTTACATTAAAACATTAACTGAATCAGTTTACATTAAAACATTAACTGAATCAGTTTAAATTAAAACACTAACTGAATCAGTTTACATTAAAACATTAACTGAATCAGTTTACATTAAAACATTATCTGAATCAGTTTACATTAAAACACTAACTGAATCAGTTTACATTAAAACATTAACTGAATCAGGTCACATTAAAACATTACTGAATCAGTTTACATTAAAACATTAACTGAATCAGTTTACATTAAAACACTAACTGAATCAGTTTACATTAAAACATTAACTGAATCAGGTCACATTAAAACATTAACTGAATCAGTTTACATTAAAACATTAACTGAATCAGTTTACATTAAAACATTAACTGAATCAGGTCACATTAAAACATTACTGAATCAGTTTAAATTAAAACACTAACGGTTCTTTACTCAGTTATGAGTAGGCCTATCCTCCATAGAGATGACTTGAAAACCTGTTGAGTGCATCCTTTATGTCTTCATTGTGAATACCCGTCCCCCGCCCTCAAGCTCGCACTCATCTCTGACTTGTGCGTGTAGTGCGCTGTGCTGGTTACAGGCGGTGAGTTTGAATACTGGTAGGCTACTTTTGTCTCTCTCTGTTATGGACAGAAAAGGGGGCAATTCGAGTGTTTGTTAGTAAGATGGAGATGTCGCCAGCAGAACAAACTTAAATCATGAAAAAAAAGAATTGACAGCATAGCTTACTAGCTAGCTAGCTAACCAGTAGATTTACATCATAATTTGCTATGATCAGCTAATAGCCACTCTTTTCCATATTTCACTCATCTGTCTCTAGTTAGTAGCTAGTCGTCTCCAGGCTCGAATTGTTTGTTTGACAGCAAGAGAGCTGGCAGATGGACGAGATTAGTTAGTAACCTACTACTAGGAATCACTGGCATTAACTTGCTTACAATAACTGAAGATGTGCTGTAAACAGGCCAATGTTATAGAGACAGTTAGTAAATTATGAATTTCGAGTTATGAATATTAATTAAGAAAGTATATTTTTCATTTTGAACACCTGCCCCCTCAAAGGTCTGCGTCCACTGCCCTGGTGTGTGTGTGTGTGTGTGCGTGTGTGTGTGTGTGTGCGCGCGCGTGCGTGTGCGTGTGTGTATGTGTGTGCGTGCGTGTGTGTGTGTGCGCGCGCGTGTGTGTGTGTGCGTGCGTGTGTGCGTGTGCGTGTGTGAGGGGATGAAGTGAGTGATTTAATTTACTTGCCCTGTTCCTTTCTCATTAAATAGTTGTTGCTGGGTGAATAATTTACTTTTCAGCCTATACATTAAAGGATGTTTATAAAAAGACTGCACACATCTAGGTGTTTTTTATTTTTCAGAAAATAATACCAAACAGAAATGTATTTCACATGGGACACTATCTTAAGGACTTATGTGCGAGTTTTTGTCCTGACATTCTTTGTGAAGGTTCGAAGTGAGAGGGAGATTTAGGCTACTGGCAGTAAATAGACGAAACGTGCTTTCCTTTCCTCTCCTCTCTATCATTTTACCTGCTATGAGGAGGGGGAGAACGGCAAAACGGGCAGCTACCATCCGCGCCGTTTCCGTGGGGTGGAGTACCATTGGTTATGCAATCCTTTTTCCTGAACGGTTTTGCCTACGTTGAACAATACCAATGCTTGCGCTCGGAAATGTTTTACATGCCTTGAACAAATGAGAAAGAGCGCAACAGATATCATCCTAGGAAAATATCAATCCTAGGAAAATATATCCCTATTTTGTAACCTGTGAGCCAACCTCCCCCAGCCGCTGTTGCAGCAGCATAGAGAAGCGGAGTATCAATCTCCGGCTGTCCACGGTTTCCAGGGTGAAATGTTCACGTAGGAAGCATAAAAAACCCGCTAGTTAAAATAGTTGAGGAAAACAGATCAACCGAAAAAGAAAGCGTCAGTAGCCTAGTAATAATAATAGTCTAAGCATTGAGAACGGAAGAAAAGAGAACAACAAAATCGTTCCGGAAGATAACCCAGACGCGTTCAATAGGCTCTCGCCTAAAGACATAGCGGTAAAGATGATAGTTTCTCTAGAAAAACGCAGAAAAATTGATATGTAGCCTAAGGTTTTTGAAAGCAATTGTTGCGTTTAACAGCCTATAGAGGAATTTAATCAATCAGAACCACCCACGTTTGGACAGCTCCCTTCGTCCCCTCCTTTCTCTCCCTCTCTCTCCCTCTCTCAACCTTTTTTTTCTTCTCCCGGTCGAGCTAAATGCTTTTTTGTAGCCTGGCGAAATTGCGTGTTGATACCACTTCCCTATTCGCATTGAGATTTCCGTTATTAGTTTAAATAGATTCAATGTTACACTGTTAAAGGTTTCATTCCGTTCAGATTTGTCCAATCCTTGTGAAAGTGAGAGAGCGCTGGAATTAATGAAACGATCGCATTTCTTCTTCTTGCAGGAACGATTCTTGGGGAACCTGGTCGACTAAAGGATGTAAAACCGTACTAACCGATGCATCCCATACAAAATGCTTATGTGATCGTGTATCTACCTTCGCCATTTTGGCACAGCAACCAAGAGAAATAGTAAGTAGTGGGATTTTTTGTTCTATTCATTTATGGATTAATGCAGAGGAGGGTGCTAGAATGGGCTTCATTGCTCTGCTTTGGTTGGAATTTCAATCGATGTGTTTGTTTCGCCATAATCAGGGGTCTTTATCTTAGTTAGTGTAGCCTATAGGTGAAGGTGAGTCTCTTTTGATGAATCTCAGTCTGGATGTGCTGTCTAGATGATTTTGAAAATGCTCTGCATTGGTGAGCTTGACTGGCTTTGGTGTGTGTGTGTCTGTGTGTGTGGTTACACAGGCCAGTGCATGTTGTTGACTGACTATAGCCTACAGGTTGTGTATTGGCTCTGCTCATCAATTCATATTCAAATATTACATGTATAGATGAGAAGTGTCATGTTATCTTACAAAAGATTAGCGTCACATAATGAACTAGGTCTAATTAGATCTAGGTCTAATGTCATATTCAGATTTTTATTTCAAATAATAGCTAGTCTTACATTTCTGTTTGTTACTCATTTGTGTGACAGTTAACAGTGCCAGTGATTTGTAACATTATGTTATAAGAGGAAAATAAAAAAGGATGAGGGATCGGGCCCTCACGACTGACTGTCACGTGTGAAATCATATCTGTTGCTCAGCAGTTCCACCATTACTCAAATGTTGTGACTGGAGTAGAGAAAAGTGTGATCTGTGGGAATGATAGCATTGTGTTCCTCTCTAGCAGCAGTGCACCAGGTTAATAACTCTGATCAGTCCCTTGCCCTGCCCATGTCACAATGACTGGTGGTCTGTGGGAAGGGGCTGGGGGGGCTGATAAACTATGGCGGCATCCCAAATGGCACCCTATTCCCCATTTAGTGCACAACTTTTGACCACAGCCCTATGGGCCCTGGTCAAAAGTAGGTCACTAAATAGGGAATAGGGTGTCATTTGGGACACAACTTATATCAAGTGGAATCCTGGGAAAGGTGTTAATTAAGAGGCAGTAACAGTAGATTTTGGTAGATTGTCAGCTTTATTACATTAGGAGAGAATCCTACTCAATGCAATCTTATAAATTACTTCTGTATGTAATTCTAAGCACTATTCTATGGAGTGTGTGTGTAATTCTCAGTGGTGGGAAAAGTACCCAATTGCCATACTTGAGTAAAAGATACCTTAATATAGAATTACTCAAGTAAAAGTGAAAGACACCTAGTCAAATACTACTTGAGGAAAAGTCTAAAAGTATTTGGTTTTAAATATACTTAAGTATCAAAAGTAAAAGTAAAAGTATAAATCATTTCAAATTGCTAATATTAAGGAAACCAGATGGCACAGTTTTCTAGGTTTTTAAATTTACAGATAGCCAGGGGTACAACATGCAGATAAAATTGACAAACAAAGCATTTGTGTTTAGTAAGTCTGCCAGATCAGAGGCAGTAGGGATGACCAGGGCTGTTCTCTTGATAAGTATGTGGATTGGACCATGCTCCTGTCCTGCTAAGCATTCAAAATGTAACTAGTACCTTTGGGTGTCAGGGAAAATGTATGGAATAAAAAGTACATTATTTCTTTAGGAATGTAGTGAAGTAAAAGTAAAAGTTGTCAAAAAATAAATAAATAGTAAAGTACAGATACCCCCAAAAACGACTTAAATAGTACCTTCAAGTAGTTTTACTTCAGTACTTTACACCAGTGGTAATTCTATGCTCTATTCTGTGGAGTCTCTATGTAATTCTGTCACATAGCCTCTGATGTCTTTTTTAGACCAGCCTCAATGTCAATCAGTGAAAATGGTCTCTTTTCTTAATAGGGACCCTCTTTTTCCTCTCTTGATTCAATATTCATGAATATCTGATTAATACAGGGAAATATGATTACACTGTAGAGTAGAGATGTATGGGGAATGGGTCGTTTTATTAGGGATTTTATTTTATTTCGAGACGTAGAGTAGACACTGCAATCACGATCTTGAGATGAATGGTTAGTTAAGAAAGCAACAGATTTTTTAGATGACATTAATCACCAATGCTATCAAACTCAGGATGAAGAAAGACTGCAAAGCACACACACACACGCGCACATGCACACACACACACTGGCTCCCCTCCTCTCCCCAATTCGGTTTGTATTGGTGTTGGTGAAACCATTCAATACAGAACATCTCAAAATGGCTGACTTGTTGTGATGTTTTGATTGGTTTGTTTTACAGTTCTATTCGTGGTTTAAGATTTAATAACATCAACTGATTGGTCTATTTTCCAGTCAGTGGCTGATCATTTTGTAATTTTTTTAAGTACTTTTACCCCTTTATCGTGATATCCAATTGGTAGTTAGTCTTGTCCCGTCGCTGCATCTCCCCTACGGACTCATGAGAGGCAAAGGTCGAGAGCCATGCATCCTCCGAAAAAACACAACCCTGCCAAGGTGCACTGCTTCTTGACACACTGCTCGCTTAACCCGGAAGCCAGCCACACCCATGTGTCGGAGAAAACACTGTCCAGCTGTCATCTTGCAGGCGCCCGGCCTGCCACAAGGAGTCACTAGATCGTGATGGGACAAGGAAATCCCGTCCGGCCAAACCCTCCCCTAACCCGGACGACGCTGGGCCAATTGTGCGCCCCCTCATGGGTTTCCCGGCCACTGACACAGTGACACATCCTGAGATCGAACCCGATGCAATACGGTGCAGTGCCTTAGACCGCTGCGCAACTCTGGAGGCCCTGTGGCTGATATTTTAACACCAACCCAAAGCAGCTATAAAAAGTGTTTTGATTAGTGTGTCTGAAGCTGTAGCACCAACACAAAGCAGGTGTAATATCTACTTCCTTCTGTCTCTGTCTCCTACAGACCATGGAGTACTCAGCGGTCCCCTCTGTGACTTTGATCATTGGTTGTGGTCTGTCCTGTCTCGCCTTGATCCTGTTGCTAGTGGTCTATGCTATTCTATGGAGGTGAGTACAATACAACCAGTGATGTATACACTGTAAAACGATGTTGACATGGTGAATATGAATATATGAATATATATTCATATGAATATATGAATTGATGTACACTATATATACAAAAGAATGTGGACTCCCCCTTCAAATTAGTGGATTCGGCTAGTTCAGCCACACCCGTTGCTGACAAGTGTATAAGCATGGCTGTGTGCTAGACTAGATGGCTAGCACACAGCCATGCAATCTCCATAGACACACATTGGCAGTAGATTGGCCTTACTGAAGAACTCAGTGACTTGAAAAGTGGCACCGGCATAGGATGCCACTTTTCCAAGTCAGTTCGTGCTAGAGCTGCCCCAGTCAACTGTAAGTGCTGTTATTGTGAAGTGGAAATGTCTAGGAGCAACAACAGCTCATTCGCAAAGTGGTAGGCCACACAATCTCAAAGAATGGGACTGATGAGTGCTGAAGCACGTGGCACGTAAAAATCTGGAGCAGTGGAAATGCTTTCTCTTGAGTGATGAATCACGCTTCACCATCTGGCAGTCTGATGGACACATCTGGGTTTGGCGGATGCTAGGAGTATGTTTCCTGCCACAATGCATAGTGCCAACTGTAAAGTTTGGCGGAGGAGGAATAATGGTCTGGGGCTGTTTTTCATGGTTCGGCCTCAGTCCCTTAGTCCCAGTGAAGGGAAATCTTAACACTACAGCATAAAATTACATTCTGGATGATTCTATGCTTCCAACTTTGTGGCAACAGTTTGGGGAAGGCCCGTGCACAAAGCGAAGTCCATACAGAAATGGTTTGTCCACATACTTCTGGTCATGTAGTATATAGCCTCGCTATTGTTATTTTATTGTTGCCCCTTTATTTTTTATTTAGTAAATATTTTTCTTAACTCTTATTTTTCGAATTTAAGGGCTTGTAAGTAAGCATTTCACGGTAAGGTTTACACCTGTTGTATTCGGCACATGTGACAAATATCTTTTGATTTGATTTGATTTGTATGTCTATGCAATATGCTAACTGGCCGTACGGATGGCCATAACAGGGAATGATAATACAGCAATAACCAGCTTTTAATAGTAAACCTGTATGATTCATAAAATATCCTTAATATACAGACATAACAAACATACGTAACATTGTTTTGTGGATTTTGTGGATTTCATATCCGTGTGAGTATCCTACACTATCACATGACTTGGTCACCAAATTGGTGCCAAATATCCCTTTGTTTAGGCTTAGTAGTAATGGCCTAGTAGTAATGTCCTAGTAGTAGTGGCCTAGTAGTAGTGGCTTAGTAGTAATGGCCTAGTAGTAATGGCCTGGTAGTTGTGGCCTAGTAGTAATGGCCTGGTAGTTGTGGCCTAGTAGTAGTCGCCTAGTAGTAGTGGCCTAGTAATGGCCTAGTAGTAATGGCCTAGTAGTAATGGCCTAGTAGTAGTGCCCTAGTAGTAATGGCCTAGTAGTAATGGCCTGGTTAGTAGTGGCCTGGTAGTAATGGCCTGGTAGTAGTTGCCTGGTAGTAATGGCCTAGTAGCAATGGCCTAGTAGTAGTGGCCTAGTATTAATGGCCTAGTAGTAATGGCCTAGTAGTAGTGGCCTGGTAGTAATGGCCTGGTAGTAATGGCCTGGTAGTAGCTGCCTAGTAGTAGTGGCCTGGTAGTAATGGCCTAGTAGTAATGGCCTAGTAGTAGTGGTCTAGTAGTAATGGCCTAGTAGTAGTGGCCTAGTAGTAGTGACCTAGTAGTAATGGCCTAGTAGTAATGGCCTGGTAGTTGTGGCCTAGTAGTAATGGCCTAGTAGTAATGGCCTAGTAGTAATGGCCTAGTAGTAATGGCCTAGTAGTAGTGGCCTAGTAGTAGTGGCCTGGTAGTAATGGCCTGGTAGTAATGGCCTAGTATTAATGGCCTGGTAGTAATGGCCTGGTAGTAATGGCCTGGTAGTAGCTGCCTGGTAGTAATGGCATAGTAGTAATGGCCTGGTAGTAATGGCCTGGTAGTAATGGCCTAGTATTAATGGGGGAATGTTGATTGGTGATTGTTGTGGTGTTGTGTTGATTGTCATTTTTCATTTGTTGATCCAGTACTTCCCGTTATTCCAGATATATCCGGTCTGAGCGGTCCATCATCCTAATCAACTTCTGTCTGTCAATCATCTCCTCCAACCTCCTCATCCTGGTTGGACAGACACAGACACACAATGCGGTAAGATTCCATGTTGTACTGCATGCACTTTAACTGCTTTACTCAAACACACGACTCACAATGCAGGTTGTGTTTATATGTTGTATTGGAAGAGACATACCTGTACATACAGGCAATTCATGCTCTTTAACATGCTTTAATCAACAATAGACACACTGTGGTACATTACATGTCTATTTATTTTGTTGGCAAGGGGAGTGTTGTTGGCAAACTTTACTCGACCACAGTAGCTGTTTAACCCCTCTACTGATACTCACTGTTGTTTAAACACTCTACTGATACTCACTGTTGTTTAACCACTCTACTGATACTCACTGTTGTTTAACCACTCTACTGATACTCACTGTTGTTTAACCACTCTACTGATACTCACTGTTGTTTAACCACTCTACTGATACTCACTGTTGTTTAACCACTCTACTGATACTCACTGTTGTTTAACCACTCTACTGATACTCACTGTTTACCCACTCTACTGATACTAACTGTTGTTTAACCACTCTGTTGTTTAACCACTCTACTGATACTCACTGTTTAACCACTCTACTGATACTCACTGTTGTTTACCCACTCTACTGATACTCACTGTTGTTTAACCACTCTACTGATACTCACTGTTAACCACTCTACTGATACTCACTGTTGTTTAACCACTCTGTTGTTTAACCACTCTACTGATACTCACTGTTTAACCACTCTACTGATACTCACTGTTGTTTAACCACTCTACTGATACTCACTGTTGTTTAACTACTCTACTGATACTAACTGTTGTTTAACCACTCTACTGATACTCACTGTTGTTTAACCACTCTACTGATACTCACTGTTTAACCACTCTACTGATACTAACTGTTGTTTAACCACTCTACTGATACTCACTGTTGTTTAACCACTCTACTGATACTCACTGTTGTTTAACCACTCTACTGATACTAACTTGTTTAACCACTCTACTGATACTTACTGTTGTTTAACCACTCTACTGATACTTACTGTTGTTTAACCACTCTACTGAATCTAACTGTAGTGAAACTCTTGAGTTTTTATGTCAACATTGTGAGGTTATTACTGTATGCAACAAAGACTTCCAAATGATGTTAATGTTTACATTGTTAGGCTCCCGAGTGGCGCAGCGATCTAAGGCCCTGCATCTCAGTGCAAGAGTCCCTGGTTTGAATCCAGGCTGAATAACATCTGGCTATGATTAGGGCGGTGCACAATTGGGCCAGTGACATCCGGGTTTGGCCGGGGTACACCGTCATTGTAAATAAGAATTTACCCCCCCCCCCAAAAAAAAATGTATTGTCAGTTAAAAGCTTTGACTTTGATTTCTACCCCCAGATAAACAACAGAAATGCAGGCTTATTTACAGGCTGATCTGTGTGACAGGGTGGCCCACATTAGCCCATTTGTGTCTAAAACTGTGAATTGCATTTAGTTAGTGCCACATTTGACATTATTGGTGTATATCAATGTTTTAGCCACAAGCCTGGTAAACCATAAAACACACTTTCCCATAGGAACCATTATTACTATCAGAGAGAGCAAAGATGATTCTGCTTCATCATGTTAATGTTTTCCTCTGAGGGAGGAGTTGATGTTAAAACAACCAATGAGGTAATAACTATAGGGTGATGGACAGATTGTTCCGTTCTCTGTCTGTGTATATCTGGAGCTCAGGTTATCCAGTGCTGTGTTCACAAGCTATTTATAGGGTGTGTTTCTGCACAGCGTCAAAATATGTCCCCCTTACGGATTCAGGGGATATTTTGACAACTGTGAAGCCTGGGTGTTATTCAGTCTAGCTGTCTCTCTGTGTTTTCTAATGAGGAGTACTGTAAATATGTTACCTTACCTCAGTGTTTTCTAGGCTAGGAGTACTGTAAATATGTTACCTTACCTCTGTGTTTTCTAATGAGTACTGTAAATATGTTACCTTACCTCTGTGTTTTCTAATGATTACTGTAAATATGTTACCTACCTCAGTGTTTTCTAATGAGTACTGTAAATATGTTACCTACCTCTGTGTTTTCTAATGGGTACTGTAAAAATGTTACCTACCTCTGTGTTTTCTAAGCAGGAGTACTGTAAATATGTTACCTACCTCAGTGTTCTCTAAGCAGGAGTACTGTAAATATGTTACCTACCTCTGTGTTTTCTAAGCAGGAGTACTGTAAATATGTTACCTTACCTCTGTGTTTTCTAATGAGTACTGTAAATATGTTACCTACCTCAGTGTTTTCTAATGAGTACTGTAAATATGTTACCTACCTCTGTGTTTTCTAATGAGTACTGTAAATATGTTACCTGCCTCTGTGTTTTCTAAGCAGGAGTACTGTAAATATGTTACCTACCTCAGTGTTCTCTAAGCAGGAGTACTGTAAATATGTTACCTACCTCTGTGTTTTCTAAGCAGGAGTACTGTAAATATGTTACCTACCTCTGTGTTTTCTAAGCAGGAGTACTGTAAATATGTTACCTACCTCTGGTTTCCAATGAGGAGTACTGTAAATATGATACCTACCTCTGTGTTTTCTAAGCAGGAGTACTGTAAATATGTTACCTACATCTGTGTTTTCTAAGCAGGAGCACTGTAAATATGTTACCTACATCTGTGTTTTCTAAGCAGGAGCACTGTAAATATGTTACCTACATCTGTGTTTTCTAAGCAGGAGTACTGTAAATATGTTACCTACCTCAGTGTTTTCTTAGCAGGAGTACTGTAAATATGTTACCTACCTCTGTGTTTTCTAAGCAGGAGTACTGTAAATATATTACCTACCTCTGGTTTCCAATGAGGAGTCCTGTAAATATGTTACCTACATCTGTGTTTTCTAAGCAGGAGTACTGCAAATATGTTACCTACATCTGTGTTTTCTAAGCAGGAGTACTGTAAATATGTTACCTTACCTCTGTGTTTTCTAAGCAGGAGTACTGTAAATATGTTACCTACCTCAGTGTTTTCTTAGCAGGAGTACTGTAAATATGTTACCTACCTCTGTGTTTTCTAAGCAGGAGTACTGTAAATATATTACCTACCTCTGGTTTCCAATGAGGAGTCCTGTAAATATGTTACCTACCTCAGTGTTTTCTAAGCAGGAGTCCTGTAAATATGTTACCTACATCTGTGTTTTCTAAGCAGGAGTACTGTAAATATGTTACCTACCTCTGGTTTCCAATGAGGAGTACTGTAAATATTTGACCTACCTCTGTTGTAATTTCCAGTGGACAGACTACATCTGACCAAATAACTCAAGGTTTATGTTCTGAGTCTATGACACCTTCTATGTTTTATATTAATATATATAAAATATTACATTTAGCAGATGCTTGCATCCAAATCGATTTACAGAACAGTGAGTACATATGTTTAAGTGGGAATCGAACTCACAACCTTGGTGTTTCTAGCACTATGCTTTAACTGAGCCACGCAGGAACTGGATCTGTTACAACCAGATCAGTGACAGATCATCTCCATGTCTCTTTAGCTAAATCCCACAAGCTATTGTACTTCAGATGATGGCAAAGTACTGGCTGTTTGCCCCCGTAGGGTTAGCTACCTATATCTGGACCAGATGCCTAGCACAGTTGTAGGGGCCCTGAGTTAGCTACCTATATCTGGACCAGATGCCTAGCACAGTTGTAGGGGCTCTTAGTTAGCTACATATCAGGACTAGCTGCCTAGCATAATTGTAGGGGCCCTTAGTTAGCTACATATCAGGACTAGCTGCCTAGCATAGTTGTAGGGGCCCTGGGTTAGCTACCTATATCTGGACCAGATGCCTAGAACAGTTGTATGGGCCCTGAGTTAGCTACCTATATCTGGACCAGATGCCTACAACAGTTGTATGGGCCCTGAGTTAGCTACCTATCAGGACTATCTGCCTAGTATAGTTGTAGGGGCCCTGAGTTAGCTACCTATATCTGGACCAGATGCCTTGCACAGTTGTAGGGGCCCTTAGTTAGCTACATATCAGGACTAGCTGCCTAGCATAGTTTTAGGGGCCCTGAGTTAGCTACCTATCTGGGCCAGATGCCTACAACAGTTGTAGGGACCCTGAGTTAGCTACCTATCTAGACCAGATGCCTACAACAGTTGTAGGGGCCCTGAGTTAGCTACCTATCTGGACCAGATGCCTACAACAGTTGTAGGGACCCTGAGTTAGCTACCTATCTAGACCAGATGCCTACAACAGTTGTAGGGGCCCTGAGTTAGCTACCTATCTAGACCAGATGCCTACAACAGTTGTAGGGGCCCTGAGGTAGCTACCTATCTGGAGATGCCTTGCATCCAGTACTCATATGGGCATTCAGGAATATATGTCATTTTCTCCCAGACCTAAAAGAGATTCTTCAGTTTTTTGTTTTGTTGGAAGGAGATGGTGGTTGTTTGGAAAGAGCCTTTTAGGCCTATGTCTATGTCTGCAAAATGTCTGAGCTGCAAACTCAAGGCTTTATTGATTGGAGAGGTGTGAGAAATAGGGTTTAGCGATAATGATGATGCTGATGATCACTCCATAATGGAATTGATGATGTCTAGAGATGAGAGCTAGACTACGGTATAGATTGTGAAAAAGAGCATCGTGGGACTAAAAAAACAAAAAAAACAAGATAACTAATGTAAAATATACTGTGTCTTGTATACGCTGGAAGTACTGTTGTAGCCTAAGGGTTGTTGTCTATTAGTCTACTCCAATTAGAGGAGGGGTGGTTAGGGGAAAAGGGGTTAGGGGAAAATACACAGTATATATATATATATATATATATATATATATATATATACAAAAATGTATACAGTATAGATATATATATATATATACAAAAATGTATACAGTATAGATATATATATATATATAAAAATATAAAATAATATATATATTTATAAAAAAGAGGATTGGAAATGATGCAGACAATTACATTGATAGAAGCCACAGTCGATTTGCAGTATTAAAGCTGATCCTAAAACAAATGGCGCCCTATTCCCTTTATAGTAATGCACTAGTTTTTAGTATATAGACGAGGGGTTGTTTTTAAGTCAGACAGCATGCGTTTCAGCACACCTTTTTACCCTTGCTGCAGTTTCATCCAATATGATGCCTTTTTACCTTGAACCTTTTCATCCGAGATGGTAAACTCAGACTCTGCTTCGTTGGCATGGAGACCATGAAAAGGATCTTGCATCCCAATTAAGGGAGAAGGACCATAAAGAAGATTAAGATGCGTCCCAAATGGCATCCTATTCTCTATATAGTGCACGACTTTAGACCAGAGTCCTTTGAGCACTTGTCAAAGTAGTGCACTATATAGGGAATAGGGTGCTATTTGGGACGTATTTTTAATCTTCTTTATGGTCCTTCTCCCTAAATTGGGATGCAAGATCCTTTTCATGGTCTCCACCCTAAATAATGGCCACAGAAAGGACAATCAAATCAATCCCCAATGAAATAGTGATGTTGTTTCTACGGCTATAGATTCAGGAGAATGACGCAGCAATCATTAATGAGGGGCCATAGGATAGCTGTGTGTGTCTGTGTGTCCGTGTGTGTGTGTGTGTGTGTGTGTGTGTTTAGCCTTTAAGAGACAGGGATATGTAGGGTGCAGCAACAGAGGGTTATTCCACACAAAGTCTGTATCCCAAATGACACACTGTACCATTCATAGTGCACAAAAGTGATGCACCAAATAGGGAATAGGGTGCCATTTGTGACGCATTCTAGGAGACATGATGCAGGGTTCTTTCTCCTGGAAGTAACCACTCACATTGATGTATTTGTATTTATTATGGATCCCTATTAGTTCCTACTAAGGCAGCAGCTACTCTTCCTGTGGTTTATTATGGATCCCCATTAGTTCCTACTAAGACAGCAGCTACTCTTCCTGGGGTTTATTATGGATCCCCATTAGTTCCTACTAAGGCAGCAGCTACTCTTCCTGGGGTTTATTATGGATCCCCATTAGTTCCTACTAAGACAGCAGCTACTCTTCCTGGGGTTTATTATGGATCCCCATTAGTTCCTACTAAGGCAGCAGCTACTCTTCCTGGGGTTTATTATGAATCCCCATTAGTTCCTACTAAGGCAGCAGCTACTCTTCCTGGGGTTTATTATGGATCCCCATTAGTTCCTACTAAGACAGCAGCTACTCTTCCTGGGGTTTATTATGGATCCCCATTAGTTCCTACTAAGACAGCAGCTACTCTTCCTGGAGTTTATTATGGATCCCCATTAGTTCCTACTAAGACAGCAGCTACTCTTCCTGTGGTTTATTATGGATCCCCATTAGTTCCTACTAAGGCAGCAGCTACTCTTCCTGTGGTTTATTATGGATCCCCATTAGTTCCTACTAAGACAGCAGCTACTCTTCCTGGGGTTTATTATGGATCCCCATTAGTTCCTACTAAGACAGCAGCTACTCTTCCTGTGGTTTATTATGGATCCCCATTAGTTCCTACTAAGGCAGCAGCTACTCTTCCTGTGGTTTATTATGGATCCCCATTAGTTCCTACTAAGACAGCAGCTACTCTTCCTGGGGTTTATTATGGATCCCCATTAGTTCCTACTAAGGCAGCAGCTACTCTTCCTGGGGTTTATTATGGATCCCCATTAGTTCCTACTAAGACAGCAGCTACTCTTCCTGGGGTTTATTATGGATCCCCATTAGTTCCTACTAAGACAGCAGCTACTCTTCCTGGAGTTTATTATGGATCCCCATTAGTTCCTACTAAGACAGCAGCTACTCTTCCTGTGGTTTATTATGGATCCCCATTAGTTCCTACTAAGGCAGCAGCTACTCTTCCTGTGGTTTATTATGGATCCCCATTAGTTCCTACTAAGACAGCAGCTACTCTTCCTGGGGTTTATTATGGATCCCCATTAGTTCCTACTAAGACAGCAGCTACTCTTCCTGTGGTTTATTATGGATCCCCATTAGTTCCTACTAAGGCAGCAGCTACTCTTCCTGTGGTTTATTATGGATCCCCATTAGTTCCTACTAAGACAGCAGCTACTCTTCCTGGGGTTTATTATGGATCCCCATTAGTTCCTACTAAGACAGCAGCTACTCTTCCTGGGGTTTATTATGGATCCCCATTAGTTCCTGCCAAGGCAGCAGCTACTCTTCCTGGGGTTTATTATGGATCCCCATTAGTTCCTACTAAGACAGCAGCTACTCTTCCTGGGGTTTATTATGGATCCCCATTAGTTCCTACTAAGACAGCAGCTACTCTTCCTGGGGTTTATTATGGATCCCCATTAGTTCCTGCCAAGGCAGCAGCTACTCTTCCTGGGGTTTATTATGGATCCCCATTAGTTCCTGCCAAGGCAGCAGCTACTCTTCCTGGGGTTTATTATGGATCCCCATTAGTTCCTGCCTAGGCAGCAGCTAGTCTTCCTGGGGTTTATTATGGATCCCCATTAGTTCCTACTAAGACAGCAGCTACTCTTCCTGGGGTTTATTATGGATCCCCATTAGTTCCTGCCAAGGCAGCAGCTACTCTTCCTGGGGTTTATTATGGATCCCTATTAGTTCCTACTAAGACAGCAGCTACTCTTCCTGGGGTTTGTTATGGATCCCCATTAGTTCCTGCCAAGGCAGCAGCTACTCTTCCTGGGGTTTATTATGGATCCCCATTAGTTCCTGCCAAGGCAGCAGCTACTCTTCCTGGGGTTTATTATGGATCCCCATTAGTTCCTGCCTAGGCAGCAGCTAGTCTTCCTGGGGTTTATTATGGATCCCCATTAGTTCCTACTAAGACAGCAGCTACTCTTCCTGGTGTTTATTATGGATCCCCATTAGTTCCTGCCAAGGCAGCGGCTACTCTTCCTGGGGTTTATTATGGATCCCCATTAGTTCCTACTAAGACAGCAGCTACTCTTCCTGGTGTTTATTATGGATCCCCATTAGTTCCTACTAAGACAGTAGATACTCTTCCTGGGGTTTATTATGGATCCCCATTAGTTCCTGCCTAGGCAGCGGCTACTCTTCCTGGGGTTTATTATGGATCCCCATTAGTTCCTACTAAGGCAGCAGCTACTCTTCCTGGGGTTTATTATGGATCCCCATTAGTTCCTACTAAGACAGCAGCTACTCTTCCTGGGGTTTATTATGGATCCCCATTAGTTCCTACTAAGACAGCAGCTACTCTTCCTGGAGTTTATTATGGATCCCCATTAGTTCCTACTAAGACAGCAGCTACTCTTCCTGTGGTTTATTATGGATCCCCATTAGTTCCTACTAAGGCAGCAGCTACTCTTCCTGTGGTTTATTATGGATCCCCATTAGTTCCTACTAAGACAGCAGCTACTCTTCCTGGGGTTTATTATGGATCCCCATTAGTTCCTACTAAGACAGCAGCTACTCTTCCTGTGGTTTATTATGGATCCCCATTAGTTCCTACTAAGGCAGCAGCTACTCTTCCTGTGGTTTATTATGGATCCCCATTAGTTCCTACTAAGACAGCAGCTACTCTTCCTGGGGTTTATTATGGATCCCCATTAGTTCCTACTAAGACAGCAGCTACTCTTCCTGGGGTTTATTATGGATCCCCATTAGTTCCTGCCAAGGCAGCAGCTACTCTTCCTGGGGTTTATTATGGATCCCCATTAGTTCCTACTAAGACAGCAGCTACTCTTCCTGGGGTTTATTATGGATCCCCATTAGTTCCTACTAAGACAGCAGCTACTCTTCCTGGGGTTTATTATGGATCCCCATTAGTTCCTGCCAAGGCAGCAGCTACTCTTCCTGGGGTTTATTATGGATCCCCATTAGTTCCTGCCAAGGCAGCAGCTACTCTTCCTGGGGTTTATTATGGATCCCCATTAGTTCCTGCCTAGGCAGCAGCTAGTCTTCCTGGGGTTTATTATGGATCCCCATTAGTTCCTACTAAGACAGCAGCTACTCTTCCTGGGGTTTATTATGGATCCCCATTAGTTCCTGCCAAGGCAGCAGCTACTCTTCCTGGGGTTTATTATGGATCCCTATTAGTTCCTACTAAGACAGCAGCTACTCTTCCTGGGGTTTGTTATGGATCCCCATTAGTTCCTGCCAAGGCAGCAGCTACTCTTCCTGGGGTTTATTATGGATCCCCATTAGTTCCTGCCAAGGCAGCAGCTACTCTTCCTGGGGTTTATTATGGATCCCCATTAGTTCCTGCCTAGGCAGCAGCTAGTCTTCCTGGGGTTTATTATGGATCCCCATTAGTTCCTACTAAGACAGCAGCTACTCTTCCTGGTGTTTATTATGGATCCCCATTAGTTCCTGCCAAGGCAGCGGCTACTCTTCCTGGGGTTTATTATGGATCCCCATTAGTTCCTACTAACACAGCAGCTACTCTTCCTGGTGTTTATTATGGATCCCCATTAGTTCCTACTAAGACAGTAGATACTCTTCCTGGGGTTTATTATGGATCCCCATTAGTTCCTGCCTAGGCAGCGGCTACTCTTCCTGGGGTTTATTATGGATCCCTATTAGTTCCTGCCAAGGCAGCGGCTACTCTTCCTGGGGTTTATTATGGATCCCCATTAGTTTCTACTAAGACAGCAGCTACTCTTCCTGGTGTTTATTATGGATCCCCATTAGTTCCTACTAAGACAGTAGATACTCTTCCTGGGGTTTATTATGGATCCCCATTAGTTCCTGCCTAGGCAGCAGCTACTCTTCCTGGGGTTTATTATGGATCCCTATTAGTTCCTGCCAAGGCAGCAGCTACTCTTCCTGTGGTTTATTATGGATCCCCATTAGTTCCTGCCAAGACAGCAGCTACTCTTCCTGTGGTTTATTATGGATCCCCATTAGTTCCTACTAAGACAGTAGCTACTCTTCCTGGGGTTTATTATGGATCCCCATTAGTTCCTACTAAGACAGCAGCTACTCTTCCTGGGGTTTATTATGGATCCCCATTAGTTCCTACTAAGACAGCAGCTACTCTTCCTGGGGTTTATTATGGATCCCCATTAGTTCCTACTAAGACAGCAGCTACTCTTCCTGGGGTTTATTATGGATCCCCATTAGTTCCTAATAAGACAGCAGATACTCTTCCTGGGGTTTATTATGGATCCCCATTAGTTCCTACTAAGACAGCAGCTACTCTTCCTGGGGTTTATTATGGATCCCCATTAGTTCCTACTAAGGCAGCAGCTACTCTTCCTGGGGTTTATTATGGATCCTTGTTAGTTCCTACTAAGGCAGCAGCTACTCTTCCTGGGGTTTATTATGGATCCCCATTAGTGCCTACTAAGACAGCAGCTAGTCTTCCTGGGGTTTATTATGGATCCCCATTAGTTCCTGTCAAGACAGCAGCTACTCTTCCTGGGGTTTATTATGGATCCCCATTAGTTCCTGTCAAGACAGCAGATACTCTTCCTGGGGTTTATTAAGGATCCCCATTAGTTCCTACTAAGACAGCAGCTACTCTTCCTGGGGTTTATTATGGATCCCCATTAGTTCCTACTAAGACAGCAGCTAGTCTTCCTGGGGTTTATTATGGATCCCCATTAGTTCCTACTAAGACAGTAGATACTCTTCCTGGGGTTTGTTATGGATCCCCATTAGTTCCTACTAAGACAGTAGATACTCTTCCTGGGGTTTATTATGGATCCCCATTAGTTCCTACTAAGACAGCAGCTACTCTTCCTGGGGTTTATTAAGGATCCCCATTAGTTCCTACTAAGACAGTAGATACTCTTCCTGGGGTTTATTAAGGATCCCCATTAGTTCCTACTAAGACAGCAGCTACTCTTCCTGGGGTTTATTAAGGATCCCCATTAGTTCCTACTAAGACAGTAGATACTCTTCCTGGGGTTTATTATGGATCCCCATTAGTTCCTACTAAGACAGTAGATACTCTTCCTGTGGT
This sequence comes from Oncorhynchus mykiss, assembly GCF_057628025.1. Lineage (NCBI taxonomy): Eukaryota > Metazoa > Chordata > Actinopteri > Salmoniformes > Salmonidae > Oncorhynchus > Oncorhynchus mykiss. The sequence goes on along the minus strand of NC_143022.1, from coordinate 89,216,472 downwards.
TTATTATGGATCCCCATTAGTTCCTACTAAGACAGTAGATACTCTTCCTGTGGTTTATTAAGGATCCCCATTAGTTCCTGCCAAGACAGCAGCTACTCTTCCTGTGGTTTATTATGGATCCCCATCAGTTCCTACTAAGACAGTAGATACTCTTCCTGTGGTTTATTAAGGATCCCCATTAGTTCCTACTAAGACAGTAGATACTCTTCCTGTGGTTTATTATGGATCCCCATTAGTTCCTACTAAGACAGTAGATACTCTTCCTGTGGTTTATTATGGATCCCCATTAGTTCCTACTAAGACAGCAGCTCCTCTTCCTGGGGTTTATTATGGATCCCCATTAGTTCCTGCCAAGGCAGCAGCTACTCTTCCTGGGGTTTATTATGGATCCCCATTAGTTCCTACTAAGACAGCAGCTACTCTTCCTGTGGTTTATTATGGATCCCCATTAGTTCCTGCCAAGGCAGCAGCTACTCTTCCTGGGGTTTATTATGGATCCCCATTAGTTCCTACTAAGACAGCAGCTACTCTTCCTGTGGTTTATTATGGATCCCCATTAGTTCCTACTAAGACAGTAGATACTCTTCCTGTGGTTTATTATGGATCCCCATTAGTTCCTACTAAGACAGCAGCTCCTCTTCCTGGGGTTTATTATGGATCCCCATTAGTTCCTACTAAGACAGCAGCTCCTCTTCCTGGGGTTTATTATGGATCCCCATTGGTTCCTGCCAAGACAGCAGCTACTCTTCCTGGGGTTTATTAAGGATCCCCATTAGTTCCTACTAAGACAGCAGCTACTCTTCCTGGGGTTTATTATGGATCCCCATTAGTTCCTGCCAAGGCAGTAGATACTCTTCCTGGGGTTTATTATGGACCCCCATTAGTTCCTGCCAAGACAGCAGCTACTCTTCCTGGGGTTTGTTATGGATCCCCATTAGTTCCTGCCAAGGCAGCAGCTACTCTTCCTGGGGTTTGTTATGGATCCCCATTAGTTCCTGCCAAGGCAGCAGCTACTCTTCCTGGGGTTTGTTATGGATCCCCATTAGTTCCTGCCAAGGCAGCAGCTACTCTTCCTGGGGTTTATTATGGATCCCCATTAGTTCCTGCCAAGGCAGCAGCTACTCTTCCTGGGGTTTGTTATGGATCCCCATTAGTTCCTACTAAGACAGCAGCTACTCTTCCTGGGGTTTATTATGGATCCCCATTAGTTCCTGCCAAGACAGCAGCTACTCTTCCTGGGGTTTATTATGGATCCCCATTAGTTCCTACTAAGACAGTAGATACTCTTCCTGGGGTTTATTATGGATCCCCATTAGTTCCTACTAAGACAGTAGATACTCTTCCTGGGGTTTATTATGGATCCCCATTAGTTCCTGCCAAGACAGCAGCTACTCTTCCTGTGGTTTATTATGGATCCCCATTAGTTCCTACTAAGACAGTAGATACTCTTCCTGGGGTTTATTATGGATCCCCATTAGTTCCTGCCAAGACAGCAGCTACTCTTCCTGTGGTTTATTATGGATCCCCATTAGTTCCTACTAAGACAGCAGCTACTCTTCCTGGGGTTTATTATGGATCCCCATTAGTTCCTGCCAAGGCAGCGGCTACTCTTCCTGGGGTTTATTAAGGATCCCCATTAGTTCCTACTAAGACAGCAGCTACTCTTCCTGGGGTTTATTATGGATCCCCATTAGTTCCTGCCAAGGCAGCAGCTACTCTTCCTGGGGTTTATTATGGATCCCCATTAGTTCCTACTAAGACAGCAGCTCCTCTTCCTGGGGTTTATTATGGATCCCCATTAGTTCCTGCCAAGGCAGCGGCTACTCTTCCTGGGGTTTATTAAGGATCCCCATTAGTTCCTACTAAGACAGCAGCTACTCTTCCTGGGGTTTATTATGGATCCCCATTAGTTCCTGCCAAGGCAGCAGCTACTCTTCCTGGGGTTTATTATGGATCCCCATTAGTTCCTACTGAGACAGCAGCTACTCTTCCTGGGGTTTATTAGGGATCCCCATTAGTTCCTGCCAAGGCAGCGGCTACTCTTCCTGGGGTTTATTAAGGATCCCCATTAGTTCCTACTAAGACAGCAGCTACTCTTCCTGGGGTTTATTATGGATCCCCATTAGTTCCTGCCAAGGCAGTAGATACTCTTCCTGGGGTTTATTATGGATCCCCATTAGTTCCTGTCAAGACAGCAGCTCCTCTTCCTGGGGTTTATTATGAATCCCCATTAGTTCCTGCCAAGGCAGTAGATACTCTTCCTGGGGTTTATTATGGATCCCCATTAGTTCCTGTTAAGACAGCAGCTCCTCTTCCTGGGGTTTATTATGAATCCCCATTAGTTCCTGCCAAGGCAGTAGATACTCTTCTTGGGGTTTATTATGAATCCCCATTAGTTCCTGCCAAGGCAGCGGCTAGTCTTCCTTGGAACCAGCTAAATTAAGGCAATTATATACAATTAAAACATTTCTCAACAGGCTGCTACCACATACAATCCATGTATGTCTATGCACAGACCCCACTGTTCTATAAAGTGTACCTGATGTGGAATAGAGTTCCATGTAGTCATGGCTCTATGTAGTACTGTGCACCTCCCATAGTCTGTTCAGGACTTGGGGACTGTGAAGAGACCTCTGGTGGCATGTATGGGTGTCTGGGCTCTGTGCTAGTTGTTTAAACAGACAGCTCAGTGTATTCAACAAGTTAACATTTTTCATTCCTGTAGACACTCTTATCTCCAGCGACTTACAGTAGTGAGTACATACATACATGTTCATACTGGTCCCCTGTGGGAATCAAACCCACAACCCTGGCATTGCAAGCACCACGCTCTACCAACTGAGCTACACAGGACTGCTCACAATTTCAAGTAGTGATGAAGTCCCTCTCTCCTCTACTTTGAGCCAGGAGAGATTGACATGCACATTATTAATGTTAGCTCTCTGTGTACATTTACACGACTGGACAGTAATCCAGGTGCGACAAAACTAGGGCCTGTAGGACCTGCCTTGTTGATAGTGTTGTTAAGAAGGTAGAAACTAGGGCCTGTAGGACCTGCCTTGTTGATAGTGTTGTTAAGAAGGTAGAAACTAGGGCCTGTAGGACCTGCCTTGTTGATAGTGTTGTTAAGAAGGTAGAAACTAGGGCCTGTAGGACCTGCCTTGTTGATAGTGTTGTTAAGAAGGTAGAAACTAGAGCCTGTAGGACCTGCCTTGTTGATAGTGTTGTTAAGAAGGTAGAAACTAGAGCCTGTAGGACCTGCCTTGTTGATAGTGTTGTTAAGAAGGTATAAACTAGGGCCTGTAGGACCTGCCTTGTTGATAGTGTTGTTAAGAAGGTAGAAACTAGGGCCTGTAGGACCTGCCTTGTTGATAGTGTTGTTAAGAAGGTAGAAACTAGAGCCTGTAGGACCTGCCTTGTTGATAGTGTTGTTAAGAAGGCAGAGCAGCGCTTTATTATGGACAGACTTCTCCCCATCTTAGCTACTGTTGTATCAATATGTTTTGACCATGACAGTTTACAATTAAGGGTTACTCCAAGCAGTTTAGTCATCTCAACTTGCTCAATTTCCACGTTAGTTAATTGAAATATTTGGCTGAGGTTTAGGGTTTAGTGAATGATTAGTCCCAAGTACAATGCTTTAGTTTTTTGAAATATTTAGGACTAACTTCTTTTTGCCACCCTAATTAAACAGATGGTAGCGAATATTCGTTTTTTTTTGATAGATTGATAACTAAATAAATTAAAAGAGGGCTCCTGCTTAAAATATATTTCTTACATTTCTTAGGAATGATTTCACCAGTAATGGGTTAGTATACGTTGAGATTTTAGAGGTTTCCATGCAATGGAGTGGAAAATGAAGCCTGTATTATTCAATGTATGAAAGTTGTCTAAGTCCTTTAGGCTTTTAAATTATACAAACAGATCAGAGATACTCTAACGGCTGTTGAAGCAGGAGGACCAAGGTGCAGCGTGGTGAGCGTACATTTTCGTTTATTAATCAAAATGACTCCGAACAAAACAAATAACACCACAAACACAAACCGTGACGCTCAAAGGCTATGTGCCCTAAACAAAGTCCACTTCCCACAAACACATGTGGGAAAAAGGCTACCTAAGTATGGTTCCCAATCAGAGACAACGATAGACAGCTGTCCCTGATTGAGAACCCTACCCGGCCAAATTATAGAAATCAAAAATCATAGAAACACAAAACATAGAATGCCCACCCCCCGACTAACGCCCTGACCAAACCAAAATAGAGACATAAAAAGGATCTCTAAGTTCAGGGCGTGACAGATACATCTGAAGATGATGAATGGCTAAATGAAAATGGAACTGACTATTTAAGCTACGAACCGCCAACTTTCACAATACAGGAGACTTCTTCTACTAGTGCTTTGATTATACACAATAACAGTATGCCACTTGCTGTTTACAAATAACCAACTGATCAGGCTTATCATAGTTGTTCTTGAGTCCAGTAATACAAACAAGTGGTTTATCTAAAAGACGAGTTTGGCACATAGAGGGTTGTCATTGACTGCGTAAGCAGCCCACACAGATGTCATTCTCAGTGTGTTGGAAGAGTCACAGAATGACACATTTGCCTATCACTCTACAGACAATTTTACAGGCATATCCATGGGAACCCAGAGCAAACACAGCAGCCATTTCAGTGAAGAGGTGTAGCCTGGTTCAGGTCAGAAAGAGCATGGTAGAAGTATTTATCATTCCCAATATATGGATTCTGAAATGTATTATTTAAATATTGTTTTATATACAGTACCAGACAAAAGTTTGGACACACCTACTCATTCAAGGGTTTTTCTTTATTTTATTATTATTTTTACTATTTTCTACATTGTAGAATAATAGTGAAGACATCAAAACTATGAAATAACACATATGGAATCATGTAGTAACCCAAAATGTATTCAACAAATCAAAATATATTTATATTTTAGATTCTTCAAAGTAGCCACCCTTTGCCTTGATGAGCGCTTTGCACACAATATTCACATATGGATAATGTTTCATTTAAATCTAGTTTGATATGTATTTTATTGATATAGGACAGGAATCACATTGTCTTCTGCTTGTTCATCGTCAGATAATTACATTATTAATCATGCTTTTAAGATCAGAATGCTTTTAAGCGTGACTTTTTCTAAAAGTCTACACAGGGGGTGGTCGATGTGATGTCCCAGGTAACCCAGAGGTCCCTACATTAGGCCTATTTTATTTATGAAGTCCCTTCCATCATTGGTAACCATGTGGTCCCTTCCATCATTTGTAACCATGTAGTCCCTTCCATCATTGGTAACCATGTAGTCCCTTCCATCATTGGTAACCATGTGGTCCCTTCCATCATTGGTAACCATGTGGTCCCTTCCATCATTGGTAACCATGTGGTCCCTTCCATCATTGGTAACCATGTGGTCCCTTCCATCATTGGTAACCATGTAGTCCCTTCCATCATTGGTAACCATGTGGTCCCTTCCATCATTGGTAACCATGTGGTCCCTTCCATCATTGGTAACCATGTAGTCCCTTCCATCATTGGTAACCATGTAGTCCCTTCCATCATTGGTAACCATGTGGTCCCTTCCATCATTGGTAACCATGTGGTCCCTTCCATCATTGGTAACCATGTAGTCCCTTCCATCATTGGTAACCATGTAGTCCATTCCATCATTGGTAACCATGTAGTCCCTTCCATCATTGGTAACCATGTAGTCCCTTCCATCATTGGTAACCATGTGGTCCCTTCCATCATTGGTAACCATGTAGTCCCTTCCATCATTGGTAACCATGTAGTCCCTTCCATCATTGGTAACCATGTGGTCCCTTCCATCATTGGTAACCATGTAGTCCCTTCCATCATTGGTAACCATGTAGTCCCTTCCATCATTGGTAACCATGTAGTCCCTCCCATCATTGGTAACCATGTGGTCCCTTCCATCATTGGTAACCATGTGGTCCCTTCCATCATTGGTAACCATGTAGTCCCTTCCATCATTGGTAACCATGTGGTCCCTTCCATCATTGGTAACCATGTGGTCCCTTCCATCCTTGGTAGCCATGTAGTCCCTTCCATCATTGGAAAACATGTTATTTTATTCATTTGTACTTTTTCATAGATTCATGAAATCTGTTAGTGGCTAGCATCACAGCTCTGTATGCCTTGTTGTTAGCTAGTGGCTAGCATCACAGCTCTGTCTGCCTTGTTGTTAGCTAGTGGCTAGCATCACAGCTCTATCTGCCTTGTTGTTAGCCAGTGGCTAGCATCACAGCTCTATCTGCCTTGTTGTTAGCTAGTGGGTAGCATCACAGCTCTGACTGCCTTGCTCTTAGCTAGTGGCTAGCGTCACAGCTCTGTCTGCATTGTTGTTAGCTAGTGGCTAGCATCACAGCCCAGAGTACCTTGTTGATAGCTAGTGGGTAGCATCACAGCTCTGTCTGCCTTGTTGTTAGCTAGTGGCTAGCATCACAGCTCGGACATCCTATTCCAAGGCAATGGGATGTGTGGAGCCTCAGGCCCAGAAGTAATGCTAAGTTAATTTGAAGGCTTGTCACTTTTAATCAGATCCTTTGTCAGCCTGTTCCTATATTATGTCCAGAAACACACTACACAGCATGAAAAGTACTCTTACAGTTCATGGAATTTTCACCCAGCATTACATTACATCCACTCAGCATACATCTAACAACATGGACATCTACTCTTAGCAGACACGATTTACAGGAGCAATTAAGTGCCTTGCCCAAGGGCACATCGACAGCTCTGGGATTCAAACCAGCAGCCTTTTGGTTATAGTCCCAAACCTCTTAACCACTAGGCTACCTGGACATCTACTCTTAGAAAACGTCTAACAACATGTACATCTACTCTTAGAATACGTCTAACAACATGGACATCTACTCCTAGCATGTGTTTAACAACATCCACAGTACATCCCCTCTGGATGCCTAACATGCATATAGATGGATGGTTTATGTTTCAAGTTCACGTTTCAGGTTTTTGCCAGGTGTAATGAACATTGGCAATCTTACTGGCCCAAGCTCTCACTATAAAAACACAATAACAACAGGGAGAAATATAAACAATTCTTTATACAACAACAGATATCCCAAAATGTCAGTCATAGACTCACTGGAAACGATTCTTCAGCTGTGCTGAACAAC
>NC_143022.1:89194284-89204284 GCF_057628025.1 Oncorhynchus mykiss | reverse complement strand
GGGGCCTAGAAGGACATTCACATATTACAGTCTGACTGGGGGCCTAGAAGGACATTCACATATTACAGTCTGACTGGGGGCCTAGAAGTCAATTCACATATTACAGTCTGACTGGGGGCCTAGAAAGACATTCACATATTACAGTCTGACTGGGGGCCTAGAAGGACATTCACATATTACAGTCTGACTGGGGGCCTAGAAGGACATTCACATATTACAGTCTGACTGGGGGCCTAGAAGGACATTCACATATTACAGTCTGACTGGGGGCCTAGAAAGACATTCACATATTACAGTCTGACTGGGGGCCTAGAAGGACATTCACATATTACAGTCTGACTGGGGGCCTAGAAGGACATTCACATATTACAGTCTGACTGGGGGCCTAGAAGGACATCCACATATTACAGTTACAGTCTGACTGGGGGCCTAGAAGGACATCCACATATTACAGTCTGACTGGGGGCCTAGAAGAACATCCACATATTACAGTCTGACTGGGGGCCTAAAAGGACATTCACATATTACAGTCTGACTGGGGGCCTAGAAGGACATCCACATATTACAGTTACAGTCTGACTGGGGGCCTAGAAGGACATCCACATATTACAGTCTGACTGGGGGCCTAGAAGAATATCCACATATTACAGTTACAGTCTGACTGGGGGCCTAGAAGGACATGCACATATTACAGTTACAGTCTGACTGGGGGCCTAGAAGGACATCCACATATTACAGTCTGACTGGGGGCCTAGAAGAACATCCACATATTACAGCTTCAGTCTGACTTGGGGCCTAGAAGGACATCCACATATTACAGTCTGACTGGGGGCCTAGAAGGACATCCACATATTACAGTTACAGTCTGACTGGGGGCCTAGAAGGACATCCACATATTACAGTTACAGTCTGACTGGGGGCCTAGAAGGACATCCACATATTACAGTTACAGTCTCACTGGGGGCCTAGAAGGACATCCACATATTACAGTCTGACTGGGGGCCTAGAAGGACATCCACATATTACAGTTACAGTCTGACTGGGGGCCTAGAAGGACATCCACATATTACAGCTACAGTCTGACTGGGGGCCTAGAAGAACATCCACATATTACAGCTTCAGTCTGACTTGGGGCCTAGAAGGACATCCACATATTACAGTCTGACTGGGGGCCTAGAAGGACATCCACATATTACAGTTACAGTCTGACTGGGGGCCTAGAAGGACATCCACATATTACAGTCTGACTGGGGGCCTAGAAGGACATCCACATATTACAGTCTGACTGGGGGCCTAGAAGGACATCCACATATTACAGTTACAGTCTGACTGGGGGCCTAGAAGGACATCCACATATTACAGTCTGACTGGGGGCCTAGAAGGACATCCACATATTACAGCTACAGTCTGACTGGGGGCCTAGAAGGACATCCACATATTACAGTTACAGTCTGACTGGGGGCCTAGAAGGACATCCACATATTACAGTTACAGTCTCACTGGGGGCCTAGAAGGACATCCACATATTACAGCTACAGTCTGACTGGGGGCTTAGAAGGACATCCACATATTACAGTTACAGTCTGACTGGGGGCCTAGAAGGACATCCACATATTACAGTCTGACTGGGGGCCTAGAAGGACATCCACATATTACAGTTACAGTCTCACTGGGGGCCTAGAAGGACATCCACATATTACAGTTACAGTCTGACTGGGGGCCTAGAAGGACATCCACATATTACAGTCTGACTAGGGGCCTAGAAGGACATCCACATATTACAGTCTGACTGGGGGCCTAGAAGGACATCCACATATTACAGTTACAGTCTGACTGGGGGCCTAGAAGGACATCCACATATTACAGTCTGACTGGGGGCCTAGAAGGACATCCACATATTACAGTTACAGTCTCACTGGGGGCCTAGAAGGACATTCACATATTACAGTCTGACTGGGGGCCTAGAAGGACATCCACATATTACAGTTACAGTCTGACTGGGGGCCTAGAAGGACATCCACATATTACAGTCTGACTGGGGGCCTAGAAGGACATTCACATATTACAGTCTGACTGGGGGCCTAGAAGGACATCCACATATTACAGTTACAGTCTGACTGGGGGCCTAGAAGGACATCCACATATTACAGTTACAGTCTGACTGGGGGCCTAGAAGGACATCCACATATTACAGTTACAGTCTCACTGGGGGCCTAGAAGGACATCAACATATTACAGTCTGACTGGGGGCCTAGAAGGAAATCCACATATTACAGTTACAGTCTGACTGGGTGCCTAGAAGGACATCCACATATTACAGTTACAGTCTCACTGGGGACCTAGAAGGACATCCACATATTACAGTTACAGTCTGACTGGGGGCCTAGAATAACATCCACATATTACAGTCTGACTGGGGGCCTAGAAGGACATCCACATATTACAGTTACAGTCTGACTGGGGGCCTAGAAGGACATCCACATATTACAGTTACAGTCTCACTGGGGACCTAGAAGGACATCCACATATTACAGTTACAGTCTGACTGGGGGCCTAGAATAACATCCACATATTACAGTTACAGTCTTACTGGGGGCCTAGAAGGACATCCACATATTACAGTCTGACTGGGGGCCTAGAGTCACTATTTGTCTAACATTTCTGTTATTCCAAGCTCACAGTAGCTTGATATTCCTATGAATAATTGTTCTGGTGAGTGCTCTGCTTTTATGCTTCTATTCTACTGCAGTAGTTGAGTTATGATATTAATGTTCACATCTCAAAGGACTAGGCCTCATAGTCCTCAAAAATATGAAAGCAGGAAGAGGGACTTGTGTAAAAACATACAAATCAGAGGTATGTTTTAGCTTTATGAAATGGTGGTAGTGGTGGTGGTGATGGTGATTGTGATGTGGTGGTGATGGTAATGGTGGTGGTGATGGTGATGGTGGTGTTGGTGGTGGTGATAGTGGTTGTGGGGGTAGTGATGGTGATGGGGGTGGTGATGGTGATTGTGATGGTAATGGGTAGTGGTGGTGGTACGGATGGTGGTGGTGGTGGTGGGGATGGTGGTGGTAATGGTGATGGTGATTGTGATGGTACTGGTGGTGGTGGTATGATGATGGTGGTAATGGTAGTGGTGATGGTGATGGTAGTGCTTGTGGTAGTGGTGATGGTGATGGTAGTTGTTGTGGTTATGGTGATGGTAGTGGTTGTGTTGGTGGTGATGGTAGTTGTTGTGGTGGTGGTGATGGTAGTGGTTGTCGGGATGGTAGTGGTTGTTGTGGTGGTGATGGTAGTGGTTGTGGTGGTGGTGATGGTAGTGGTGATGGGGATGGTAGTGGTTGTGGTGATGGTAGTGGTTGTGGTGGTGGTGTTGGTAGTGGTTGTGGTGATTGTGATGGTAATGGTTGTGGTGGTGGTGATGGTTGTGGTGATGGTGATGGTTGTGGTGGTGGTGATGGTAGTTGTTGTGGTGGTGGTGATGGTAGTAGTTGTCATGGTGTTGATGGTAGTGGTTGTGGTAGTGGATGTGGTGATGGTGATGGTAGTGGTTTTGGTGGTTATGATGGTAATGGTTGTGGTGGTGGTGGAGGTAGGGGTTGTGGTGGTGGTGATGGTAGTGGTTGTGGTGGTGGTGGTGATGGTAGTAATTGTGGTGGTTGAGATGGTAATGGTGGTGGTGGTGGTGATGGTAGTGGTTGTGGTGGTGGTGGTGGTAGTGGTTGTGGTGGTGGTGATGGTAGTGGTAATGGTTGTGCTGGTGGTGATTGTGATGGTGGTGGGGGTGGTGGTGATGGTAGTGGGGTGGTGATGGTGATGGTAGTGGTTGTGGTGGTGGTGATGGTAGTGGTAATGGTTGTGCTGGTGGTGATTGTGATGGTAGTGGGGGTGGTGATTGTGATGGTGGTGGTGATGGTAGTGGGGTGGTGATGGTAGTGGTTGTGCTGGTGGTGATTGTGATGGTTGTGCTGGTGGTGATTGTGATGGTAGTGGGGTGGTGATTGTGATGGTAGTGGGGGTGGTGATTGTGATGGTAGTGGGGTGGTGATTGTGATGGTAGTTGGGTGGTGATTGTGATGGTAGTGGAGTGGTGATTGTGATGGTAGTGGGGTGGTGATGGGTGGGGGGTGGTGATGGTAGTGGGGTGGTGATTGTGGTGGGTGGAGATTGTGATGGTAGTGGAGTGGTGATTGTGATGGTAGTGGGGTGGTGATTGTGATGGTAGTGGAGTGGTGATTGTGATGGTAGTGGGGTGGTGATTGTGATGGTAGTGGAGTGGTGATTGTGATGGTAGTGGGGTGGTGAAGGGTGGGGGGTGGTGATGGTAGTGGGGTGGTGATGGTAGTGGGGGTGGTGATGGTGATGGTAGTGGGGGTGGCGGTGGTGATGGTAGTGGGGTGGTGATGGTAGTGGGGGTGGTGATGGTAGTGGGGGTGGTGATGGTAGTGGGGTGGTGATGGTAGTGGGGTGGTGATGGTAGTGGGGGTGGTGATGGTAGTGGGGTGGTGATGGTAGTGGGGGTGGTGATGGTGATGGTAGTGGGGGTGGCGGTGGTGATGGTAGTGGGGATGGTGATGGTAGTGGGGGTGGTGATGGTAGTGGGGTGGTGATGGGTGGGGGGTAATGTATATTACCTTCCTGAAGAAAAAAGGGATTCTGACATATTAAAGCTGACAGGCCGTTACTAAAGGCTTGTTAGACTGGTATTATACTGTAATGCAACACATGGAGTCTGGTTGCAGGTAACATGATTAACATTGAAGGTAAAAAGTACAACAGTCATTTAGAGTGACTATCTTTTTTGAGGTAGTGCACTCAGTCAGACTAAGAAGTCCTTACCTAGCAAGCAAAGCTGTAAAAAGGTTCACATCTGAAGTGATTGTAATGACGAAATTTCAAACAGTTCTACCACTGTGTTCCTTGATGTTTATTAGCTGGAATTGAAAAATCAGTTTACTTCCTGAAGTGACTGAATCAAAATGGCATCATTCCCAACCCTGCTAGCTGGGCAGCACCTTAATGTTTTCTAGTGGCAGCACTCAGTCAAGGGGGTCTTCACTGCTCTTCACACACACACACACACACACACACACACACACACACACACACACACACACACACACACACACACACACACACACACACCAACCCTTCCCCCCTCCTCTGTCCAGTAGAAGCTCAGAGCCCCACCAGGGTTAAGTAATGAGGGTAACTCAACCCTTCCTTTCCTCCTCCCTTCTTCATACTCCATCTCTTCCTCTCCCTCCCTCCCTACCACCCTTCTCTTTCTTCCATCTTCCCCCCTCACCCTCCCCCTCCCTCCCTCACCCTCTCCTCCCTCCCTCCTTCCTCCTCCTCCCCTCCCCTGTCCCTCCTTTCTCATGTCCTCCCTGCATCCTCCCTTCCCTCCCTCCTCCCTTCTCCATACTCCATAGTCCTCCCCCTTCCCTCCTCCCCTCCATTCCCTCCCTCCTCCCTTCTCCATACTCCTCCTCCTCCCCCCCTCCCTCCTCCTTCCCTCCCTTCTCTCTCTATCCTCTGTCCTTTGTCCTTCCTCCCTCCCTGTCCTAGGCCTTTCTCTTACATATGTCCTGCCATTCAACATGGAGCCCAAGGCAACGTTATCACATGTAGTCATCTCTACCTCTAAATCCAAACCTGCCCAGCCCTCTTGATTCCTCCTCTGACATTGATCAGTAGATGATATCAGGTAAACCCAGTTAAATGGGCAGTTTGACCACTTGGTTTGCTATTAAATGGCTGGAAATATCAGAGGGAGACTTTTAAGCCCTGAAATGCAACATGTTAGTTATGTGTCTTGTCGTGGTTACTGTATACAAGGGTGTAGGAATGCAACATGTTGGTACTGTGTCTTGTCGTGGTTACTGTATACAAGGGTGTAGGAATGCAACATGTTAGTCCTGTGTCTTGTCGTGGTTACTGTATACAAGGGTGTAGGAATGCAACATGTTAGTTCTGTGTCTTGTCAATGGTGTAGGAATGCAACATGTTAGTGCTGTGTCTTGTCGTGGTTACTGTATACAAGGGTGTAGGAATGCAACATGTTAGTCCTGTGTCTTGTCGTGGTTACTGTATACAAGGGTGTAGGAATGCAACATGTTAGTTCTGTGTCTTGTCAATGGTGTAGGAATGCAACATGTTAGTGCTGTGTCTTGTCGTGGTTACTGTATACAAGGGTGTAGGAACACTGCATGGCACACTCCTGACATGCTCTGATGACGTACATTGTGACATCAGTAAATACCACTGTTCTGCTCCACGTCCTCCGCACTGCTTCCTAAATGGACCTCCGCTCTGCTGAAATGACCAGTTAGTCCAGGGCTGATTGAACCTGTTAGTTGGATCTCCCTTCATTGAACAGGATTCCTGCACCCCCCCCCCACTCCTCTTATCCTTTTTACGGCAGACCTGGTCCCTGCTTCCTGTCGTTCCCCTGTCACCATGGATACCAACACATTAGACTCAACATCTCCCGGCAATTTGCTTTTCTAAAGGGCACCATGTTCTCTGGGTTTCAACTACGTCTTATTCTCTTATTATATTCTCTTATTATTCTCGTCTTATTCTCTTATTATATTATCTTATTATTCTCGTCTTATTCTCCATCCCCCCTTCCCTCCTTCCCTCCCTTCCATCCATGCCTCACTCCATTCATCCATCCCTCCCTCCCTCCCTCCCTCCCTCCCTCCCTCCCTCCCTCCCTCCCTCCCTCCCTCCCTCCCTCCCTCCCTCCCTCCCTCCCTCCCTCCCTCCCTGCCTCCCTCCCTCCCTCCCTCCCTCCCTCCCTCCATCCATCCATCTATCGATCCATCCATCCATCCCTGTCCTAATCCATCCATCCATCCATCTATCCCTCCCTCCCTCCCTCCATCGCTCCCTCACTCGCTCCCTCCCTCCCTCCCTCCCTCCCTCCCTCCCTCCCTCCCTCCCTCCCTCCCTCCATCCATCCATCCATCCATCCATCCATCCATCCATCCCTCCCCATCTATCTAGATGTACTCTATGGACATAGTGTTGTTAGTAGGTGTTTCTAGATATACTCTATGGACATAGTGTTGTTAGTAGGTGTTTCTAGATATACTCTATGGACATAGTGTTGTTAGTAGGTGTTTCTAGATATACTCTATGGACATAGTGTTGTTAGTAGGTGTTTCTAGATATACTCTATGTACATAGTGTTGTTAGTAGGTGTTTCTAGATATACTCTATGGACATAGTGTTGTTAGTAGGTGTTTCTAGATATACTCTATAGACATAGTGTTGTTAGTAGGTGTTTCTAGATATACTCTATGGACATAGTGTTGTTAGTAGGTGTTTCTAGATATACTCTATGGACATAGTGTTGTTAGTAGGTGTTTCTAGATATACTCTATGGACATAGTGTTGTTAGTAGGTGTTTCTAGATATACTCTATGGACATAGTGTTGTTAGTAGGTGTTTCTAGATGTACTCTATAGACATAGTGTTGTTAGTAGGTGTTTCTAGATGTACTCTATAGACATAGTGCTGTTAGTAGGTGTTTCTAGATGTACTATGGACATAGTGTTGTTAGTAGGTGTTTCTAGATATACTCTATGGACATAGTGTTGTTAGTAGGTGTTTCTAGATGTACTCTATGGACATAGTGTTGTTAGTAGGTGTTTCTAGATGTACTCTATGGACATAGTGTTGTTAGTAGGTGTTTCTAGATGTACTCTATGGACATAGTGTTGTTAGTAGGTGTTTCTAGATGTACTCTATGGACATAGTGTTGTTAGTAGGTGTTTCTAGATGTACTCTATGGACATAGTGTTGTTAGTAGGTGTTTCTAGATGTACTCTATGGACATAGTGTTGTTAGTAGGTGTTTCTAGATATACTCTATGGACATAGTGTTGTTAGTAGGTGTTTCTAGATATACTCTATGGACATAGTGTTGTTAGTGGGTGTTTCTAGATGTACTCTATGGACATAATGTTGTTAGTAGGTGTTTCTAGATGTACTCTATGGACATAGTGTTGTTAGTAGGTGTTTCTAGATATACTCTATGGACATAATGTTGTTAGTAGGTGTTTCTAGATGTACTCTATGGACATAATGTTGTTAGTAGGTGTTTCTAGATATACTCTATGGACATAGTGTTGTTAGTAGGTGTTTCTAGATGTACTCTATGGACATAATGTTGTTAGTAGGTGTTTCTAGATATACTCTATGTGCATAGTGTTGTTAGTAGGTGTTTCTAGATGTACTCTATAGACATAGTGTTGTTAGTAGGTGTTTCTAGATATACTCTATGGACATAGTGTTGTTAGTAGGTGTTTCTAGATGTACTCTATGGACATAGTGTTGTTAGTAGGTGTTTCTAGATATACTCTATGGACATAGTGTTGTTAGTAGGTGTTTCTAGATATACTCTATGGACATAGTGTTGTTAGTAGGTGTTTCTAGATGTACTCTATAGACATAGTGTTGTTAGTAGGTGTTTCTAGATGTACTCTATAGACATAGTGCTGTTAGTAGGTGTTTCTAGATGTACTATGGACATAGTGTTGTTAGTAGGTGTTTCTAGATATACTCTATGGACATAGTGTTGTTAGTAGGTGTTTCTAGATGTACTCTATGGACATAGTGTTGTTAGTAGGTGTTTCTAGATGTACTCTATGGACATAGTGTTGTTAGTAGGTGTTTCTAGATGTACTCTATGGACATAGTGTTGTTAGTAGGTGTTTCTAGATGTACTCTATGGACATAGTGTTGTTAGTAGGTGTTTCTAGATATACTCTATGGACATAGTGTTGTTAGTAGGTGTTTCTAGATGTACTCTATGGACATAGTGTTGTTAGTAGGTGTTTCTAGATGTACTCTATGGACATAGTGTTGTTAGTAGGTGTTTCTAGATGTACTCTATGGACATAGTGTTGTTAGTAGGTGTTTCTAGATATACTCTATGGACATAGTGTTGTTAGTAGGTGTTTCTAGATATACTCTATGGACATAGTGTTGTTAGTAGGTGTTTCTAGATGTACTCTATGGACATAGTGTTGCAAGTAGGTGGATGGACGAGAGTTTCACTAGGTTACCACTGACGTTACTACTAGGTTCTCAATGAGCTTACCACTAGGTTACCAATGAGGTAACCACTGAGGTTACTACTGAGGTTACCAATGAGGTCATCACTGAGGTTACCACTAGGTTACCAATGAGATAACCTCTGAGGTTACCAATGAGTTTACCAATGAGGTTACCACTAGGTTACCACAAGGTTACCACTGAGGTTACCACTAGGATATCATTGAGGTTACCACTAGGTTACTACTAGGTTACCATTGAGGTTACCACTAGGTTACCACTGAGGTTACCACTAGGTTGCCACTGAGGTTACCAATGAGGTTACTACTGAGATTACCATTGAGGTTACCACTAGGTTACCACTGAGGTTACCACAAGGTTACCACTGAGGTTACCACTAGGATACCATTGAGGTTACCACTAGGTTACTACTAGGTTACCATTGAGGTTACCACTAGGTTATCATTGAGGTTACCACTAGGTTGCCACTGAGGTTACCAATGAGGTTACTACTGAGATTACTACTGAGGGGGTGGATGGATCAGATATACACTAGGTTTCCACTGAGATCAGATTTGGTCTGCCTGTGTAAACTCAGCCACTGTGCCATACTAAATTTGGCCCAGGTCTCAGAGAGACAATGTCATCATTCCAGACTGATATGGGGAAATTAGGTTTATAGTTGTGTTGACAGTAACACTGATTGGTGTATGATGAAACCATACACATTTCTCACCCATACATGGTCCCGTGTAGCTCAGTTGGTAGAATATGGCATTTGCAACGTCAGGGTCAGAGTTTGATTCCCATGGGGAACCAGTATGAACGGGGAACATGGGGAACCAGTATGAACGGGGAACATGGGGAACCAGTATGAACAAAAATGTATGCACTCACTAGATTAATCCATACACATTCCCCCCATACAG
>NC_143022.1:88951784-89001784 GCF_057628025.1 Oncorhynchus mykiss | reverse complement strand
AGTGCATTCTGCCATCACATGTACAGCTGACTCTCAAGATCTTGCAAAATAATGAGATGGCATTGAGCCCACACTACTACACTGTCTGAGCCAAGGAATACATGCTTTCTGGTAAGTTTTGATTACAATACTGGGTGGGGTGAATATATTTTATATTACATAAATACTTTTTTTGTTAACTAGTAAATAGTAGCCTACAGCAAAGTGTGTTTAAATCATTTCTATCTTGTTAACAATTTCTGTTAGTTTTTTCTACCATGCGGGTTTGAGCCTGCTAACTGAGTATCAATTCACCTGTTTCCATACTTTTCATTTTAAACATGTATCTTATCTTACTAAGGAGCTGTTTAATCTAACTGATTAACTATTTATCTGTACATGGAATTTTACTATTTCTTTTTTTACACATTTGTTTCTAATCTTTACAGGAAAATGCCACGGAAACTGTCAGATGTGTAGAGACATTTCACTGCAGCAAATGTAGAAGGAAAAGCTGTGTTCATTTGCAAATACTGTGCCAGATCATATGTGAAGAATGCAACAAAGATGCAGAATCATCTGGCCAAGTGCATAAAGTTCCCTCAGCGTTCACAACAAGCAACCTCTGACAGAAGTCCTTCTACTTGTATTCGATATCAACAGCTCATGGTCCTCCTAGAATCAGACGTTTTTTGACTCAATGGAGGAATGTAGTCAAAGAAATGCTGATGAACGTCTTGCTCGAACTGGTTCACCTCTGACGCTCACAGGCAATGTGTATTGGAAGAGATTTCTGAATGTTCGTCACCCAGCATACACCCCTCCAACCAGACATGCTTTATCAGTCTGTGTGTGTGTGTCTGTGTGTGTGCACGTTTAGGCTGCCCTTCCGTTTTCTCAATATATATTGATTGGCAGGGTATTGAAGAGAGATGGCCCTCGCCTATCATTTTTTAATAGAGAGAAAGAAAGAGTGAGAGGTGCCTCCATCCCCTCTGTGATAATGACCAGACAGTATGTGTAGAGATGGCTCGGTCAGAGGGTTCATCTGTCTGGATCAGTCATGTAGTCTTTCGTCTGCCTGGATTGCCAGATGGGTGGGGATCGCCATTTTGGGACAAGTGAAATAGTTCCATTGTGCCAGACAAGTTCAATCAAGCACAGATAAAGCATTTTAAATGATTTTAAATAGTATTTGAAGCAAGATCTGCTCTGCACTGGGAGAAGGGCTTTGTCTGTATCAGACAGGAGATGGTACGGGAGGCTACTGTATGATGTTGTTATACCGTTCTCTCTCTGTCTGTCTGTGTCTGTGTCTGTGTCTGTGTCTGTGTGTGTGTGTGTGTGTGTGTGTAAACCCCACCACAAGGCCTTTGGTACAGCACAGAGGAGCAGACTAAACCCCACTACAAGGCCTTTGGTCCAGCACAGAGGAGCAGACTAAACCCCATTACAAGGCCTTTGGCCCGGCACAGAGGAGCAGACTAAACCCCACCACAAGGCCTTTGGCCCGGCACAGAGGACTAGACTAAACCCCACCACAAGGCCTTTGGCCCAGCACAGAGGAGCAGACTGAACCCCACTACAAGGCCTTTGGCCCGGCACAGAGGAGCAGACTAAACCCCACCACAAGGCCTTTGGTCCGGTACAGAGGAGCAGACTAAACCCCACCACAAGGCCTTTGGCCCGGCACAGAGGAGCAGACTAAACCCCACTACAAGGCCTTTGTTCCGGTACAGAGGAGCAGACTAAACCCCACCACAAGGCCTTTGGCCCGGCACAGAGAAGCAGACTAAACCCCACTACAAGGCCTTTCGCCAGGCACAGAGGAGCAGACTAAACCCCGGCACAGAGGAGCAGACTAAACCCCACCACAAGGCCTTTGGCCCGGCACAGAGGAGCAACAGTAATTCTACAAGCTGAGCTGTATTGCAGTGTTGACAGCAGCCTCTGAGACACACTTCAAGGCTGTCATTGTGTTCCACTTTACATAGTGTTCTATCGGTGTGATGCCACATCTTCCAGGGAACGTTAGCTGCCAGGCAACACAATGTTAATTACAGGAAGGTAGGCCAACAAATTACATTATTTAAGTAGGTTTATAAAGACAATATATGTATAGATAGTTTAAGTTTATACATCTGTAACAAACAGTGATTGTTATTTTGGATCTGCAAAATAGCGAGCTTGTGTTACCGAATAGTGTAGGCATAAATGCTGAATTGTGCGCCATGGAACAAAGACATCTCCGGTATCTAGACTGAGGCTGTATTGAGGCCATGTATCTGAGCATGGACTGGGGCCATCTATTAAACGTTACTGATCACTGCAACAGCCCCACACATGCAGAGACAGCAGACTACCTGGAGCAAGGAGAAGTGGTCCCTGTTCTCCATTCACACACACACACACAGAGACAGAGACAGAGGCAGAGACAGCAGACTACCTGGAGCAAGGAGAAGTGGTCCCTGTTCTCCATTCACACACACACACACACACACAGAGACAGAGACAGAGACAGCAGACTACCTGGAGCAAGGAGAAGTGGTCCCTGTTCTCCATTCACACACACACACACACACACAGAGACAGAGACAGAGACAGCAGACTACCTGGAGCAAGGAGAAGTGGTCCCTGTTCTCCATTCACACACACACACACACACACACAGAGACAAAGACAGAGACAGCAGACTACCTGGAGCAAGGAGAAGTGGTCCCTGTTCTCCATTCACACACACACACACACACACAGAGACAGAGACAGCAGACTACCTGGAGCAAGGAGAAGTGGTCCCTGCTCTCCATTCACACACACACACACACACACAGAGACAGAGACAGCAGACTACCTGGAGCAAGGAGAAGTGGTCCCTGCTCTCCATTCACACACACACACACACACAGAGACAGAGACAGAGACAGCAGACTACCTGGAGCAAGGAGAAGTGGTCCCTGCTCTCCATTCACACACACACACACACACAGAGACAGAGACAGAGACAGCAGACTACCTGGAGCAAGGAGAAGTGGTCCCTGTTCTCCATTCACACACACACACACAGAGACAGAGAGACAGAGACAGCAGACTACCTGGAGCAAGGAGAAGTGGTCCCTGTTCTCCATTCTCACACACACACACACACACAGAGACAGAGACAGCAGACTACCTGGAGCAAGGAGAAGTGGTCCCTGTTCTCCATTCACACACACACACACACACACAGAGACAGAGACAGCAGACTACCTGGAGCAAGGAGAAGTGGTCCCTGTTCTCCATTCACACACACACACACACACACACACACACACAGAGACAGAGACAGCAGACTACCTGGAGCAAGGAGAAGTGGTCCATGCTCTCCATTCACCTCGACAGACAGACAGACAGACAGACAGACAGACAGCCTGGGTGGCTGAATAACACATCCTGGAGCATTTATCTGCCTTTCTGATACACCAAGATTATACCAAGAAGCTCTGTTTCTGTCCAAGATCACCCACCAACATCATACAGACAGGTACAGTATGGACTGGCTGGTGGGCAGACATGAGCTGGTGTGAAGGTAAATGTTATTGTCTGAGGTGAAGTTACATGGTTATCAGCTAAGCTAATTAACTAATTATCAACCAATTAGTGAATTAGGCCTCATTAAAGTCTCTCTAGGCTCATTAGGGAAGCAGATGACAAAATGCAATGCAAAATGCAATACAAAAACATCCATCAAGATTAAGTCATCAGATTGAGTTCACTACGGTCACTCACAAAAACGCCTGTCTGTCAATCATCCAAATGTATTTATGAAGCCATTTTAACACCAATACTGGTTACGTAATGTGATGACACACAGACAGACACTAAGGCATTAAAGCAACCACAGCAGAAGCGTGTGCAGGGCTCTACGCTGGCCTTTTTAACAAGGAGCACGTGTGTGACTGAATTGAAAAATGGAAGCGCACACAAATACATTTAGGAGCACAATAAAAAAGATGAGGTAATAAAGCCAGAATCTTTCATTTTTCTAGGCGCACTGGTGCTCCTAAATAACATGTCCAGGGTACACAGCAAAATATTTAAGAGCATATGCAAGTAAAATGGTTGCACTGTAGAGCCCTGCTGTGTGAGAGAAACAGAGAAACGTCTAGGTGTAATATAATCTAACACGTCTAGGTGTAATATAATCTAACACGTCTAGGTGTAATATAATCTAACACGTCTAGGTGTGATATAATCTAACACGTCTAGGTGTAATATAATCTAACACGTCTAGGTGTAATATAATCTAACACGTCTAGGTGTAATATAATCTAACACGTCTAGGTGTAATATAATCTAACACGTCTAGGTGTAATATAATCTAACACGTCTAGGTGTAATATAATCTAACACGTCTAGGTGTAATATAATCTAACACGTCTAGGTGTAATATAATCTAACACGTCTAGGTGTAATATAATCTAACACGTCTAGGTGTAATATAATCTAACACGTCTAGGTGTAATATAATCTAACACGTCTAGGTGTAATATAATCTAACACGTCTAGGTGTAATATAATCTAACACGTCTAGGTGTAATATAATCTAACACGTCTAGGTGTAATATAATCTAACACGTCTAGGTGTAATATAATCTAACACGTCTGGTGTAATATAATCTAACACGTCTAGGTGTAATATAATCTAACACGTCTAGGTGTAATATAATCTAACACGTCTAGGTGTAATATAATCTAACACGTCTAGGTGTAATATAATCTAACACGTCTAGGTGTAATATAATCTAACACGTCTAGGTGTAATATAATCTAACACGTCTAGGTGTAATATAATCTAACACGTCTAGGTGTAATATAATCTAACACGTCTAGGTGTAATATAATCTAACACGTCTAGGTGTAATATAATCTAACACGTCTAGGTGTAATATAATCTAACACGTCTAGGTGTAATATAATCTAACACACCTGGTGTAATATGATCTAACACGTCTAGGTGTAATATAATCTAACACGCCTAGGTGTAATATAATCTAACACGCCTAGGTGTAATATAATCTAACACGTCTAGGTGTAATATAATCTAACACGTCTAGGTGTAACATAATCTAACACGTCTAGGTGTAACATAATCTAACACGTCTAGGTGTAATATAATCTAACACGTCTAGGTGTAATATAATCTAACACGTCTAGGTGTAATATAATCTAACACGTCTAGGTGTGACATAATCTAACACGTCTAGGTGTAATATAATCTAACACGTCTAGGTGTAATATAATCTAACATGTCTAGGTGTAATATGATCTAACACGTCTAGGTGTAATATAATCTAACACGTCTAGGTGTAACATAATCTAACACGTCTAGGTGTAATATAATCTAACACGTCTAGGTGTAATATAATCTAACACGTCTAGGTGTAACATAATCTAACACGTCTAGGTGTAATATAATCTAACACGTCTAGGTGTAATATAATCTAACACGCCTAGGTGTAATATAATCTAACACGCCTAGGTGTAATATAATCTAACACGTCTAGGTGTAATATAATCTAACACGTCTAGGTGTAATATAATCTAACACGTCTAGGTGTAATATAATCTAACACGTCTAGGTGTAATATAATCTAACACGTCTAGGTGTAATATAATCTAACACGTCTAGGTGTAACATAATCTAACACGTCTAGGTGTAATATAATCTAACACGTCTAGGTGTAATATGATCTAACACGTCTAGGTGTAATATGATCTAACACGTCTAGGTGTAATATAATCTAACACGTCTAGGTGTAATATAATCTAACACGTCTAGGTGTAATATAATCTAACACGTCTAGGTGTAATATAATCTAACACGTCTAGGTGTAATATAATCTAACACGTCTAGGTGTAATATAATCTAACACGTCTAGGTGTAATATAATCTAACACGTCTGGTGTAATATAATCTAACACATCTAGGTGTAATATAATCTAACACGTCTAGGTGTAATATAATCTAACACGTCTAGGTGTAATATAATCTAACACGTCTAGGTGTAATATAATCTAACACGTCTAGGTGTAATATAATCTAACACGTCTAGGTGTAATATAATCTAACACGTCTGGTGTAATATAATCTAACATGTCAGGTGATCAACACACAGCCAATCAGACACTAACACATGACAGGTGATCAACACACAGCCAATCAGACACTAACACATGTCAGGTGATCAACACACAGCCAATCAGACACTAACACATGTCAGGTGATCAACACACAGCCAATCAGACACCAACACATGACAGCAGTGGAAACAGAAGAGCCAGTAGACTGGTAGGTAGTGTAGCTCTGCTCTTGGGCTCCCTGCTCATCGTTCCTGGCTGGTGCCTGGACATACAGTAGATATATCTGCCATCTCATTACTGTGTAGATGTGAGTTTGGGGAGTGTCATTAGGACTGGCCCCCCTCGGTTAAAGACACACTGTTACAGAAGCTAGCCGGCTGCTTTAACGTTTCATTAGAGCTTGCGAATAAACAGTGGGCCTGTGGAGATATAAACTGGGAGAGGATGAATGGTGGGGAGGATTGTGACACGTGAACCACAGAGAGACACTGAGGTTGGAACACAGAATGAATGACTATATAATATGAAGGTCTTTTTATGCCATTAGGAGTCTGTGCTGTTCAGTGGGCCTGTGGAGATGTAAACTGGGAGAGGATGAACGGTGGGGAGGATTGTGACACGTGAACCAAGAGAGGGAGGTTGGAAGGCTTTCTATTCTATTCCATTTTATTATCTTCCATTCTACTCTGTGTTGTCCTCAAAATGTGACCTGTTAGAGAATGAATGGTGGGGAGGAGGAGTCTAACACTTGAACCATTGTGACCTGTTAGAGAATGAATGGTGGGGAGGAGGAGTCTAACACTTGAACCATTGTGACCTGTTAGAGAATGAATGGTGGGGAGGAGGAGTCTAACACTTGAACCATTGTGACCTGTTAGAGAATGAATGGTGGGGAGGAGGAGTCTAACACTTGAACCATTGTCAAGACAGGTAGGTTAGAACGGTCGGGGGGCAACAGGGGAACTGCAGTGGGGTCACCCCCAAAACAATGTATAATAAGATGTTTTTTTAGAAAGATAATTTGACTGAGTAAATTAATTTATTGGTTTTGTTTTCATTTTGATAAGAGATGAAAATGTAATGAATTGAAGGTTATTCATTGCTGTAAAAATCAACATGTGTTATTAGATTTGGGGTGGCGATACATTCTGAACATGTTTGAGATCCAATATAATACTTTGTGTTCTGTGTTTAATTATTTTGTTTAAAGATAGTCATTATATTATAGTCATTCAATTTCTATGTGTTAGTGTTTCTATGGTTCGGGAGGCTTTCCATGCAGATCTAAAACTGGCTCTAAAAACATTTAGGAGACAACAAATCCAAGAAAATAATATTGGACTGAATTGTTGGACTGGTGACTACAGCTTGGTGAACACAGCCTGGTGACTACAGCCTGGTGACTACAGCCCGGTGAACACAGCCTGGTGACTACAGCCCGGTGAACACAGCCTGGTGAACACAGCCCGGTGAACACAGCCTGGTGACTACAGCCTGGTGAACACAGCCTGGTGACTACAGCCCGGTGAACACAGCCTGGTGACTACAGCCCGGTGAACACAGCCTGGTGACCACAGCCCGGTGAACACAGCCCGGTGAACACAGCAATGTTGACTTAATCTTGAATGAATCCCATAGCTAGCATATGGCTGGCTATCTTTCATTTGGACAGGTGTACGTGTTTCTTGAAGTATTAGATGTTTGGTAGTGACACTTCTTAAAAATACATGTAGATTTTCCAACTTGCTCCTCATTTTCTCCAGAATGCTTGCAGACAGACTACTCACCATGTGGCCGTAGTGTGGAGAGGGATGCAATCCCATCAAAAAGGTGGACAGCATTTTTTTTGAGAAAGATGTTTAAAAATAAACAGAACTAATAAATAGATCAGCATTGTTAAATGTATTGATAGAACGACTCAAGATGTTGTAACGATATAAAGATGTTGTAACGAAAAAATCTAAAATCATGAATTGCTTATTTTTCAAACAAAGTTTAGGAGTCAGGGTTTGGGACAGCCACCTCTCAATAGAAATCTGTGTATAAACAATGCAGTTTAATTATATTAATGTAACGATATATTTGTTATTGCCTCAGATTTAATTAGACCATATACTGACGTAAATACATTTCCTACGTTTTTTTAGGGGTGGTACTGCAATTTGCACCAGTTCTGTAGAAAATACCTACATAGGGAATAGGGAACCATTTGGGATGCACTTTAAATGATGAGTTGACTCATAATCAGTGTGTCTCTTCCTAGTTACTGTATGGAACAGATGACAAGATAAGCATAGTTCTTCATCACAGGGAGGGAGGTAGGTAGGTAGGTAGGTAGGTGGGTGGGTGGGTTGGTAGGGAGGGAGGTAGGTAGGTAGGTGGGTGGGTGGGTGGGTGGGTGGGTGGGTAGGTAGGTAGTTAGGTGGGTGGGTGGGTAGGTGGGTGGGTGGGTAGGTAGGTATGTAGGTGGGTGGGTAGTTAGGTAGGTGGGTAGGTAGGTGGGTAGGTGGGTGGGTGGGTGGGTGGGTAGGTGGGTGGGTGGGTGGGTGGGTGGGTAGGTAGGTGGGTGGGTAGTTAGGTGGGTGGGTGGGTAGGTGGGTGGGTGGGTGGGTGGGTAGGTAGGTATGTAGGTGGGTGGGTAGTTAGGTAGGTGGGTAGGTAGGTGGGTGGGTAGGTGGGTGGGTGGGTGGGTAGGTAGGTAGGTAGGTATGTAGGTGGGTGGGTAGTTAGGTAGGTGGGTAGGTGTCTTTCTAGCCGGTAAAGAGAGATGACAGTGTTACATTATCAGCACACTTATGGAATATTGATTGTTCAATATCTCTTTACTCTCCGATGTAACACCGTATTGGAACCTGTTGAAACTGGAAAATCCATTTAACTTCTCAAAGTGAAAAGTTAAATGACAGACCGGCTTCTGGTTAGATGGGGACCTGAAAGTGTGTTTGTGTGTCTCACCTTGAGTGGTCTGAGGGCAGATCCAACCTTGGTGCAGCAGTGACTCTCTGCTATCTCCAGGTGCCTGCCCCTCCTCTGGAGCACCTAAAGGACCTCAATGAAAACAAGTCTCAATGTGCTGTTGTTCCCTAAACAAGCAGTTAAATAAGCCCTGAGAGATATGAGCCTTGTCTGTGCCAGAACGGACCAGCGTTTGTTCCATTCTCAGTGTTATTACTTATGCATCTTGTCTTGGATGTCTGGTTTTTTAATTGTTATATAAACAAATTGAAACAGAGAGAGATGTTTATAAACAGGGTAAGGTGACCGGGGACAATAGTTTGGTGAAACAGTACAAATACGACCTACACAGATGGATCAACATGGTGAAACAGTACAAATACGACCTACGCAGATGGATCAAGATGGTGAAACAGTACAAATACGACCTACACAGATGGATCAACATGGTGAAACAGTACAAATACGACCTACGCAGATGTATCAACATGGTGAAACAGTACAAATACGACCTACGCAGATGGATCAACATGGTGAAACAGTACAAATACGACCTACGCAGATGGATCAACATGGTGAAACAGTACAAATACGACCTACGCAGATGGATCAACATGGTGAAACAGTACAACTATGACCTACGCAGATGGATCAACATGGTGAAACAGTACTACTACGACCTACGCAGATGGATCAACATGGTGAAACAGTACAAATACGACCTACGCAGATGGATCAACATGGTGAAACAGTACAACTAAGACCTACGCAGATGGATCAACATGGTGAAACAGTACAACTACGACCTACGCAGATGGATCAACATGGTGAAACAGTACAAATACGACCTACGCAGATGGATCAACATGGTGAAACCCAAGTACAGGGACAAAGTAGAGGAGCAATTCAGCGGGTCGAACACAAGGTGTACGTGACTGGGGCTCCTAACGGTCACAGAGTATAAAAACAAATTCAGCCACATTAAGGTCACCACCGCCACCCTACCGCCACCCTACCGGAGGAGCTGAACACCGTTTTCTCCCGGTTTCAGCACAAAGAGCCGCCGAGAACAAAGTGGTCTACACGGAGTACCTATGGAAGTCATTTGAACGTGTTAACCCTCGCAAGACTGCCGGCCACCATCATCCCTGTTCCTAGAACGCAAAAGTAACTCAACTGAGTGACTATCGACCAATAGCACTCACTTCCGTCATCATGAAGTGCTTCTAGAGGCCAGTCAGATCAACTCCTCCTTCCCCAACACACTGGACCGTCTCCAGTTCACCTTCTGCCCTGACAGATCCACGGACCAGGCAATCTGCACCGCACATGACTCTTTTCTCCCCACACCGCCTCAACGGTCACTTACCTGCTGCCCCCACCCCACCCCACCCCAACAGACTTTTGCTCTGCCCCCACCCCAACGGCATTAATCACCGTTACAGTTGTTAATATGCATACTGTAGATACATGTTTTTCTAATGCATTGGACTTGGTCTCCCCACCTCCTCAATTGTCATGCTGCTCCCCCTATGGTTCAGGTAACCCTGAACATGTGACTATTAAACACTGAATCTGAACAACAATCCCTCCTGTAACCCTGAACATGTGACTATTAAACACTGAATCTGAACAACAATCCCACCTGTAACCCTGAACATGTGACTATTAAACACTGAATCTGAACAACAATCCCACCTGTAACCCTGAACATGTGACTATTAAACCCTCTGAATCTGAACAACAATCCCACCTGTAACCCTGAACATGTGTTTATAAAAACACTCTGAATCTGAACAACAATCCCACCTGTAACCCTGAACATGTGACTATTAAACACTGAATCTGAACAACAATCCCTCCTGTAACCCTGAACATGTGACTATAAAACACTGAATCTGAACAACAATCCCACCTGTAACCCTGAACATGTGACTATAAAACACTGAATCTGAACAACAATCCCACCTGTAACCCTGAACATGTGACTATAAAACACTGAATCTGAACAACAATCCCACCTGTAACCCTGAACATGTGACTATAAAACACTGAATCTGAACAACAATCCCTCCTGTAACCCTGAACATGTGTTTATAAAAACACTCTGAATCTGAACAACAATCCCACCTGTAACCCTGAACATGTGACTATTAAACACTGAATCTGAACAACAATCCCTCCTGTAACCCTGAACATGTGACTATAAAACACTGAATCTGAACAACAATCCCTCCTGTAACCCTGAACATGTGACTATAAAACACTGAATCTGAACAACAATCCCTCCTGTAACCCTGAACATGTGACTATAAAACACTGAATCTGAACAACAATCCCTCCTGTAACCCTGAACATGTGACTATAAAACACTGAATCTGAACAACAATCCCTCCTGTAACCCTGAACATGTGTTTATAAAAACACTCTGAATCTGAACAACAATCCCACCTGTAACCCTGAACATGTGACTATTAAACACTGAATCTGAACAACAATCACACCTGTAACCCTGAACATGTGACTATTAAACACTGAATCTGAACAACAATCACACCTGTAACCCTGAACATGTGACTATTAAACACTGAATCTGAACAACAATCCCTCCTGTAACCCTGAACATGTGACTATTAAACCCTCTGAATCTGAACAACAATCACACCTGTAACCCTGAACATGTGACTATTAAACACTGAATCTGAACAACAATCCCTCATGTAACCCTGAACATGTGACTATTAAACACTGAATCTGGACAACAATCCCACCTGTAACCCTGAACATGTGACTATTAAACCCTCTGAATCTGAACAACAATCCCTCCTGTAACCCTGAACATGTGACTATTAAACACTCTGAATCTGAACAACAATCCCACCTGTAACCCTGAACATGTGACTATTAAACACTGAATCTGAACAACAATCACACCTGTAACCCTGAACATGTGACCATTAAACACACTGAATCTGAACAACAATCCCACCTGTAACCCTGAACATGTGACTATTAAACCCTCTGAATCTGAACAACAATCCCACCTGTAACCCTGAACATGTGACTATTAAACACTCTGAATCTGAACAACAATCCCACCTGTAACCCTGAACATGTGACTATAAAACACACTGAATCTGAACAACAATCCCACCTGTAACCCTGAACATGTGACTATTAAACCCTCTGAATCTGAACAACAATCCCACCTGTAACCCTGAACATGTGACTATTAAACACTCTGAATCTGAACAACAATCCCTCCTGTAACCCTGAACATGTGACTATTAAACACTGAATCTGAACAACAATCACACCTGTAACCCTGAACATGTGACTATTAAACACTGAATCTGAACAACAATCCCTCCTGTAACCCTGAACATGTGACTATTAAACACTGAATCAGAACAACAATCCCTCCTGTAACCCTGAACATGTGACTATTAAACACTGAATCTGAACAACAATCCCACCTGTAACCCTGAACATGTGACCATTAAACACACTGAATCTGAACAACAATCCCACCTGTAACCCTGAACATGTGACTATTAAACACTCTGAATCTGAACAACAATCCCACCTGTAACCCTGAACATGTGACTATAAAACACTCTGAATCTGAACAACAATCACACCTGTAGCTTGTCCTCAAACTCCTGGAGGTTACGACGGTCCCGCGATGACAGAGGACGCCCGTCCTCACACTGGAGACAAACACACAAACAGACAAAGAGGAGGCATGAGAGGACTGTAGGTGTTCTACAGTCTGAAGGTATGAGAGGACTGTAGGTGTTCTACAGTCTGAAGGTATGAGAGGACTGTAGGTGTTCTACAGTCTGAAGGTATGAGAGGACTGTAGGTGTTCTACAGTCTGAAGGTATGAGAGGACTGTAGGTGTTCTACAGTCTGAAGGTATGAGAGGACTGTAGGTGTTCTACAGTTTCAACAGTCTGAAGGTATGAGAGGACTGTAGATGTTCTACAGTTTCAACAGTCTGAAGGTATGAGAGGACTGTAGGTGTTCTACAGTTTCAACAGTCTGAAGGTATGAGAGGACTGTAGGTGTTCTACAGTTTCAACAGTCTGAAGGTATGAGAGGACTGTAGATGTTCTACAGTTTCAACAGTCTGAAGGTATGAGAGGACTGTAGGTGTTCTACAGTTTCAACAGTCTGAAGGCATGAGAGGACTGTAGGTGTTCTACAGTTTCAACAGTCTGAAGGTATGAGAGGACTGTAGGTGTTTTACAGTCTGAAGGTATGAGAGGACTGTAGGTGTTCTACAGTCTGAAGGTATGAGAGGACTGTAGGTGTTCTACAGTCTGAAGGTATGAGAGGACTGTAGATGTTCTACAGTTTCAACAGTCTGAAGGTATGAGAGGACTGTAGGTGTTCTACAGTTTCAACAGTCTGAAGGTATGAGAGGACTGTAGGTGTTCTACAGTTTCAACAGTCTGAAGGTATGAGAGGACTGTAGGTGTTCTACAGTCTGAAGGTATGAGAGGACTGTAGGTGTTTTACAGTCTGAAGGTATGAGAGGACTGTAGGTGTTCTACAGTCTGAAGGTATGAGAGGACTGTAGGTGTTCTACAGTCTGAAGGTATGAGAGGACTGTAGGTGTTCTACAGTTTCAACAGTCTGAAGGTATGAGAGGACTGTAGGTGTTCTACAGTTTCAACAGTCTGAAGGTATGAGAGGACTGTAGGTGTTCTACAGTTTCAACAGTCTGAAGGCATGAGAGGACTGTAGGTGTTCTACAGTTTCAACAGTCTGAAGGCATGAGAGGACTGTAGGTGTTCTACAGTTTCAACAGTCTGAAGGTATGAGAGGACTGTAGGTGTTCTACAGTTTCAACAGTCTGAAGGTATGAGAGGACTGTAGGTGTTCTACAGTTTCAACAGTCTGAAGGTATGAGAGGACTGTAGGTGTTCTACAGTTTCAACAGTCTGAAGGTATGAGAGGACTGTAGGTGTTCTACAGTTCCAACAGTCTGAAGGTATGAGAGGACTGTAGGTGTTCTACAGTTTCAACAGTCTGAAGGCATGAGAGGACTGTAGGTGTTCTACAGTTTCAACAGTCTGAAGGTATGAGAGGACTGTAGGTGTTCTACAGTTTCAACAGTCTGAAGGCATGAGAGGACTGTAGGTGTTCTACAGTTCCAACAGTCTGAAGGTATGAGAGGACTGTAGGTGTTCTACAGTTTCAACAGTCTGAAGGTATGAGAGGACTGTAGGTGTTCTACAGTCTGAAGGTATGAGAGGACTGTAGGTGTTCTACAGTTTCAACAGTCTGAAGGTATGAGAGGACTGTAGGTGTTCTACAGTTTCAACAGTCTGAAGGCATGAGAGGACTGTAGGTGTTCTACAGTTTCAACAGTCTGAAGGCATGAGAGGACTGTAGGTGTTCTACAGTTTCAACAGTCTGAAGGTATGAGAGGACTGTAGGTGTTCTACAGTTTCAACAGTCTGAAGGTATGAGAGGACTGTAGGTGTTCTACAGTTCCAACAGTCTGAAGGTATGAGAGGACTGCAGGTGTTCTACAGTTTCAACAGTCTGACTCTGGCTCTGGAGGAAGGGGTTTTAATAGGGGTGTGAGGAGACGCCCCTTTCTGTTTTTTTAACAACCGTCACATGTTATAATTATGCAAGCTCAGTAAAGCTCAATCAGGCTTAAATAGAGCATTTGAAATGGTTTCCAATAGTATTTGAATCAAGGTCTGGCTGCATGCCACCAGCTCACATCAGCTTTGTGGCATCACCTACAACAGGGACCAATGGGACCAATGGCAGACTGGCTTTTAGTCATCAACCTCCACATTCCTTACAGCCAGAGGTCATAACCAATTCCATCCCATTCTTATTTAAAAACCCCAACATTTTCACCACAATAGATATGCAGCTGTATGGTTTTCAGCGTTGGTGAAAACTGAGACCCACCTTGGCTTTGATATTTTCCATCTGGTGTTCAACCTCTTCAATATCTTCAGTGTTCTCCAGACGCTCGTACACCACACTGCGTGTCCCTTTAATCAGGTTCAACGGCAGCACTGACATACCATACGCCTGTAGAGAATGAAGAGGAACAGACGATTAATACCATAGTACTACTCTGATATACCATACGCCTGTAGAGAATGAATACAAACAGACGATTCAATACCATAGTACTACACTGATATACCATACGCCTGTAGAGAATGAAGAGGAACAGACGATTAATACCATAGTACTACTCTGATATACCATACGCCTGTAGAGAATGAATACAAACAGACGATTCAATACCATAGTACTACACTGATATACCATACGCCTGAAGAGAATGAAGAGGAACAGACGATTAATACCACAGTACTACTCTGATATACCATACGCCTGTAGAGAATGAAGAGGAACAGACGATTAATACCATAGTACTACACGGATATACCATACACCTGTTAGAGAATGAATACAAACAGACGATTAATAACATAGTACTACACGGATATACCATACACCTGTTAGAGAATGAATAATAACAGGTGTTTAATAACATAGTATAACAATAACATAGTACTACACTGATACACCTGTTAGAGGCAATCAGCAGTTGAAACAATCACAAAGCCCCCCTGTGTCCTGAATGACACTCCATTATATACTTTTGACCAGGGCCCACAGGGGTGCACTATGTAGGGAATAGGGTGCCATTTGGGAGGCAGACATGAAACAGACCGTTTCCATCACATTATTACAGTGGTGCCAAGGCCCTTTAGTGTCTGTGAATCTGTAGCACGTGTATGTGAACACACCTACCACCTACTACCCACACTCCCTGACGCATGACTGTACAGAGTGGAGATGTATAGGGAGCAATAACACACACAGCTATATCACGTTACAGCTGTACCCCTCCGGCTCCATGTCATTCTTTAAATGGTGCAATTCGCAATTGTGCTGCACGGAGCTTATGTGTGAATCCGCAGCCAGCAACCATTTTGTGTGTAGAGAAATGCCATGTAGGCTTCTGGCTGACTCTCTCTCTCTGCAGCTCCAGACGATATTTACAGCCTAACAGCGCCCCCCAGTGACAGCACTGAGGAGAGAGGAACGCTCCAGCATTCAGAGACAATGAATAAACTCATAGAAATACAAAAAAAAGAAAGGACGTTGAGGGAATAGCTTTTTAAAAACAGCAAATCAGCTATTATTTGAACAAGGACTGTTGCAACACATCAATAGACTAATTCCTCTTCCTTAAATAAAGAGAAAAATACAGGAAAGAAAGAAGGAACGAGCAGAAAGAAGGTAAGAGCAGAAAGAAGGAACGAGCAGAAAGAAGGAAAGAGCAGAAAGAAGGAAAGAGCAGAAAGAAGGAACGAGCAGAAAGATGGAAAGAGCAGAAAGAGCAGAAAGAGTCAAAAATAGAAAAGGAGATGTGAGGAAAGGAGAGAAAGGAGAGGTACGGAGAGGAAAGGAAAGGAGGAGAGGAAATGAATGGAGAGAAATGAGAGAAAAGAGGGGAAAGGAGAGAAAAGAGGGGAAAGGAGAGAAAAGAGGGGAAAGGAGAGAAAAGAGAGGAAAGGAGAGAAAAGAGGGGAAAGGAGAGAAAAGAGGAAAGGAGAGAAAAGAGGGGAAAGGAGAGAAAAGGAGAGAAAAGAGGGGAAAGGAGAGAAAAGGAGAGAAAAGAGGGGAAAGGAGAGAAAAGGAGAGAAAAGAGGGGAAATGAGAGAAAAGGAGAGAAAAGAGGGGAAAGGAGAGAAAAGAGCAAAAGAGGGGAAAGGAGAGAAAAGGAGAGAAAAGAGGGGAAAGGAGAGAAAAGAGGGGAAAGGAGAGAAAAGAGAGGAAAGGAGAGAAAAGAGGGGAAAGGAGAGAAAAGAGGAAAGGAGAGAAAAGAGGGGAAAGGAGAGAAAAGGAGAGAAAAGAGGGGAAAGGAGAGAAAAGGAGAGAAAAGAGGGGAAAGGAGAGAAAAGGAGAGAAAAGAGGGGAAATGAGAGAAAAGGAGAGAAAAGAGGGGAAAGGAGAGAAAAGAGCAAAAGAGGGGAAAGGAGAGAAAAGGAGAGAAAAGAGGGGAAAGGAGAGAAAAGGAGAGAAAAGAGGGGAAAGGAGAGAAAAGAGGAAAAGTGGTAAGAGACGAAAGGAAAGGAAACAAGAGAAAAGGAGGTAGGAGACGAAATGAGAGAAAACAGAGGAACGGAGGTAAGAGGGGAAAGAGAGGAAATGAGAGAAAATAGGGGAAATGAGAGAACATGGGGGAAATGAGAGAACATGGGGGAAATGAGAGAACATGGGGGAAATGATAGAACATGGGGGAAATGATAGAACATGGGGGAAATGAGAGAACATGGGGGAAATGAGAGAACATGGGGGAAATGAGAGAACATGGGGGAAATGAGAGAACATGGGGGAAATGAGAGAACATGGGGGAAATGAGAGAACATGGGGGAAATGAGAGAACATGGGGGAAATGAGAGAACATGGGGGAAATGAGAGAACATAGGGGAAATGAGAGAACATAGGGGAAATGAGAGAACATAGGGGAAATGAGAGAACATAGGGGAAATGAGAGAACATAGGGGAAATGAGAGAACATGGGGTAAATGAGAGAACATGGGGTAAATGAAAGAACATAGGGGAAATGAGAGAACATAGGGGAAATGAGAGAACATAGGGGAAATGAGAGAACATAGGGGAAATGAGAGAACATAGGGGAAATGAGAGAACATAGGGGAAATGAGAGAACATCGGGGAAATGAGAGAACATGGGGGAAATGAGAGAACATAGGGGAAAGGAGAGAAAAGAGAGAAAGGACTCAGGGTGCTCAGTAGCACATCCCATTCAGAGTGTTGCCGGGGCAGAGGTAAGGTGAGGCACCTGGCAGGCACAATACAGCATGCTTGAACATCATCAAAAATGAGAGGAGAGGGCAATCTCTCTCTCCAATAACCTGCTCAGCGGCCAATCAATACATGTTGAGAATAAATGAAGGGCAGGCCAAACACACACACACACACACACACACACACACTCAAGTACTGCGTGTAAACACCAACCTGGGCGCTGCCATTTTACCAGCTATTTCATAATAAAACAAAAGAGCGTTTTGTGAGATTACACCTTAACCCCGCCAAGAGAGGCTGACCTCCTCGTCTCTCCATTGAAGGTTTCATTCCGAGACTGAAAAGGGAAATGCTGGATAACTCTGAAGTCCTTTTTCCCTGAAAAACAAACTATTTTACTGGCTGGTGAGTGTTAGGTGACATTAGAGGGAGAGAGCAGGAGAGCATCAGGGGATGAAGGCATGAGGCAGGGCCAGACCTATTATTAGTCCTAGCTTCTGCGGTGGATGGATCTCTGCTAGGGGCTGTGTCGCACCTCCTGCAATGAATCACGGGGCCTCTTAAGGCCGGAGCATGTCCCGAATACCAAGCAGCTCGCTCATAAAAGAAGAACCTGTCCCCCTGTTCACATCCTTAGGAGTGTGTGTGTGTGTGTGTGTGTGTGTGTGTGTGTGTGTGTGTGTGTGTGTGTGTGTGTGAGAGAGAGAGAGAGAAGCACATCCCTTCTTCTCCGATGTGCTGCCTCCTTAACATGAGAAACATACAAACCCGACGCGACCGACCGACACAGGTGCCTTGACTCTTTTCCTCTCCAGGCCCGAGCTGTAACCCTCTGACATGAGTCACAAGTACAGGAGGGGGTGGAGTTCAACCCATTGGTAAAATACATGACAAATAACTGTAGAATATACAGAGAGACGTTTAGTCTGTAGAGATTGAGAGAGTGTAATCATTGGCTGGAATCTTAAAGAGAGATATCTGACTGAGGGAGTGAGTGCTATTGAGAAGGGACCGGACCCCAGGCACAAGACACCTCTTTGTCCCCTTCTCTGGTCTCCGTTAGGGCAGGAGAGGGAGGGGTCTCTCTTAGGGCAGGAGAGGGAGGGGTCTCTCTTCGGAGAGGAGAGGGGGGTTTCTCTCTTAGGGGAGGAGAGGGAGGGGGGGGTCTCTCTTAGGGGAGGAGAGGGAGGGGGGGGGTCTCTCTTTGGGGAGGAGAGGGGGGTTTCTCTCTTAGGGGAGGAGTGGGAGGGGGGGTCTCTCTTAGGGGAGGAGCGGGAGAGGGTCTCTCTTAGGGGAGGAGAGGGAGAGGGGGGGGGTCTCTCTTCGGGGGGGAGAAGGGTTTCTCTCTTAGGGGAGGAGTGGGAGGGGGGTCTCTCTTAGGGGAGGAGTGGGAGGGGGGTCTCTCTTAGGGGAGGAGCGGGAGAGGGTCTCTCTTAGGGGAGGAGAGGGAGAGAATGGGGAGTCTCTCTTAGGGGAGGAGAGGGGGGTTTCTCTCTTAGGGGAGGAGAGGGGGGGTCTCTGTTAGGAGAGGAGACGGGGGTCTCTGTTAGGAGAGGAGAGGGAGGTCCCTGTTAGGAGAGGGGGGGTCTCAGGAGAGGAGAGGGGGGTCTCTGTTAGGAGAGGACAGGGGGAGGTCTATGTTAGGAGAGGAGAGGGGGGGTCTATGTTAGGAGAGGAGAGGGGGGTCTCTCTTAGGGGAGGAGAGGGGGGGTCTCTCTTAGGAAAGGAGAGGGGGGTCTCTATTAGGAAAGGAGAGGGGGTGTCTATATTAGGAAAGGAGAGGGGGTGTCTATATTAGGAAAGGAGAGGGGGTCTCTATTAGGAAAGGAGAGGGGGGTCTCTATTAGGAAAGGAGAGGGGGGTCTCTATTAGGAGAGGAGAGGGGGGGTCTCTGTTAGGAGAGGAGAGGGAGGTCTCTGTTATGGGGGGGCGGTCTCTGTTAGGAGAGGAGAGGGGGGTATATGTTAGGAGATGAGAGGGGAGTCTCTTAGGAGAGGAGAGGGGAGTCTCTGTTAGGAGAGGAGAGGGGAGTCTCTGTTAGGAGAGGAGAGGGGTCTCTGTTAGGAGAGGAGAGGGGGGGGCTCTGTTAGGAGAGGAGAGGGGTGGGGGCTCTGTTAGGAGAGGGGAGGGGGGGCTCTGTTAGGATAGGGGGCGGTCTCAGGAGAGGAGAGGGGGGGTCTCTGTTAGGAGAGGAGAGGGGGGTCTATGTTAGGAGAGGAGAGGGGGGTCTCTGTTAGGAGAGGAGAGGTAGGGTCTCTGTTAGGAGAGGGGGCGGTCTCTCTTAGGCGAGGAGAGGGAGGGGGGTCTCTCTTAGGAGAGGAGAGGGTCTCTTAAGCGACCTGTGGATTTATTTGCCCCCCCCCCCCCCCCCAAGTTATTTTTAGCAAATAATAATAATAATTATTGGACATACATTAAAAATAGTATTCTCAGCATTCCCAGTATTCCCAGTATTCCCAGTATTCCCAATATCCCCAGTATCCCCAGCATTCCCAGTATTCCCAGTATTCCCAATATCCCCAGTATCCCCAGTATTCCCAGTATTCCAAGTATCCCCAGTAGAGAGACACATGGGATGGTATGTAAATGTAAGCAAGGTTTGAAATTGTTATATTTTAGTCAAAAGATATTTGTTTGGGTTTCTCGCTGTCAATTTGCCAGCTACAAATGATTAGTAATTATGCTCTGGACCCCCGACCATCCGCTGCAGAAACAAATTGGTCCGCGGCTGAATGTAGTTGACGATCCCTGCGCTAGAATACGCCGGAAATATAGGAATATAAAAATAAAACGTTTCAAAGTGACAACCTTCCTGGATGTCTCCCAGAGGGCATCCTTCCCCTACAGTGGGGCAAACAAATATTTAGTCAGCCACCAATTGTGCAAAAGTTCTCCCACTTAAAAAGATGAGAGAGGCCTGCAATTTTCATCATAGGTACACTTCAACCATGACAGACAAAATGAGAAAACAAAATCCAGAAAATCACATTGTAGGATTTTTAATGAATTTATTTGCAAATTATGGTGGAAAATAAGTATTTGGTCAATAACAAAAGTTCATCTCAATACTTTGTTATATACCCTTTGTTGGCAATGACAGAGGTCAAACCTTTTCTGTAAGTCTTCGCAAGGTTTACACACACTGTTGCTGGTATTTTGGCCCATTCCTCCATGCAGATCTCCTCTAGAGCAGTGATGTTTTGGGGCTGTTGCTGGGCAACACGGACTTTCAACTCCCTCCAAAGATTTTCTATGGGGTTGAGATCTGGAGACTGGCTAGGCCACTCCAGGACTTTGAAATGCTTCTTACAAAGCCACTCCTTCGTTGCCCGGGCGGTGTGTTTGGGATCATTGTCATGCTGAAAGACCCAGCCACGTTTCATCTTCAATGCCCTTGCTGATGGAAGGAGGTTTTCACTCAAAATCTCACGATACCTGGCCCCATTCATTCTTTCCTTTACACGGATCAGTCGTCCTGGTCCCTTTGCAGAAAAACAGCCCCAAAGCATGATGTTTCCACCCCGATGCTTCACAGAAGGTATGGTGTTCTTTGGATGCAACTAAGCATTCTTTGTCCTCCAAACACGACGAGTTGAGTTTTTACCAAAAAGTTATATTTTGGTTTCATCTGACCATATGACATTCTCCCAATCTTCTTCTGGATCATCCAAATGCTCTCTAGCAAACTTCAGACGGGCCTGGACATGTACTGGCTTAAGCAGGGGGACACGTCTGGCACTGCAGGATTTGAGTCCCTGGCGGCGTAGTGTGTTACTGATGGTAGGCTTTGTTACTTTGGTCCCAGCTCTCTGCAGGTCATTCACTAGGTCCCCCGGTGTGGTTCTGGGATTTTTGCTCACCTTTCTTGTGATCATTTTGACCCCACGAGGTGAAATCTTGCGTGGAGCCCCAGACCGAGGGAGATTATCAGTGGTCTTGTAAGTCTTCCATTTCCTAATAATTGCTCCCACAGTTGATTTCTTCAAACCAAGCTGCTTACCTATTGCAGATTCAGTCTTCCCAGCCTGGTGCAGGTCTACAATTTTGTTTCTGGTGTCCTTTGACAGCTCTTTGGTCTTGGACATAGTGGAGTTTGGAGTGTGACTGTTTGAGGTTGTGGACAGGTGTCTTTTATGCTGATAACAAGTTCAAACAGGTGCCATTAATACAGGTAACGAATGGAGGACAGAGGAGCCTCTTAAAGAAGTTGTTACAGGTCTGTGAGAGCCAGACATCTTGCTTGTTTGTAGGTGACCAAATACTTATTTTCCACCATAATTTGCAAATAGATTCATTAAAAATCCTACAATGTGATTTTCTGGATTTTTTTTTCTCATTTTGCCTGTCATAGTTGAAGTGTGCCTATGATGAAAATTACAGGCCTCTCTCATCTTTTTAAGTGGGAGAACTTGCACAATTGGTGGCTGACTAAATACTTTTTTGCCCCACTGTATATAGTACACTACTGTTGACCACAGCCCTAAATGACCTGGTCAAAAGTAGTGCACTTTATAGGCAATAGGACACCATTTGGGATGTACACTCCCTCTCTAATTCACCCAGAGGCCCTGGTCTACCCCAGGTCAATTTACTGGCATCTGATTAGATCGAAGGAAATGAATCTCCTCACCTGTTCTTTCCCCCATCAGCATCTTAACGCCGGCGATTTAAGAGCGAGGGGCGGATGGAAGGAGGGGAGAGGAGAGAGGGGGGGGGAAGGGCTCCAGAGCCATAAGTCACTGTGCTAGCCAGGCTTTTAAATCAAGCCAGAGAAGACTTCAGTGATCAGATGATGCATGAGACTGCATATTTTCAGACACCATTAGCCTTGTAGGGTGAAGTTTCCCCCAGAGGATGACCTTGCACTTTCCCCACTAATGGTTCAGGTTAGGATTGGGGGACATTAAACTGATCCTTGATCTGTACCTAGAGGAAACTTCACCCCAGAGCCCTCACTCCTCCTTGAGTCAATCGACTTGAGGCTGAGGATGTCCTAATATGGCCACCGTACAGGACTGGGTGAGGCCCACAGGAGGTTGGTGGCACCTTAATTGGGGAGGACGGGCTTGCGGTAATGGCTGGAGTGGAATCAGTGGAATGGTATCAAACACATCAAACATATGGTTTCCATGGTTTCCATGTGTTTGATGTCATTCCCTTGACTCCGTTCCAGCCATTATTATGAGCCGTCCTCCCCTCAGCAGCCTCCACTGGTGACGTCCCTCGTCTACTCTGGTATGCGACTACCTCAGTCGAACACAGAGTTGGGTAGTCTGGGACTGTGATATACTGCCATACGCATATGGAAATATAATAGACGCATTAAAAAGTCACTGTGCCGATCATTTTCATTGTAATGTCATCTGAAAGGTGAAATGGAACCCTAAGGCGTATTAAAGCACTGATTCACAGAGTGAGTGGTTCGATAAACGACGTAACGTTTTCATGGAATTTCCCAAAAAATCTGTCACAGAAATAAATGAGTTTAGGAGAGACAGATACATTTTGGAGTGGTTCAGGTTGAAATTAAATGTAACCTATGAACTATTTTTATGGATTTGGACCTACACCCACAGAATCCAAGTCAAATAACATCATCCTGTGAAATATTCTGAAAGGACGGAATTATAAAAGAAGCAACATAAAAGGAGCGTGTGGGTTTTTTACAAGAAGTAGGTGTCAAATTCTGTGGTAAGTCACTGTGAAGGTAGTAGCAACATAATACCAGTGGTATGTCACTGTGAAGGTAGTAGCAACATAATACCAGTGGTGTGTCACTGTGAAGGTAGTAGCAACATAATACCAGTGGTGTGTCACTGTGTAGGTAGCAGCAACATAATACCAGTGGTGTGTCACTGTGTAGGTAGTCTCAACATAATACCAGTGGTATGTCACTGTGTAGGTAGCAGCAATATAATACCAGTGGTATGTCACTGTGAAGGTAGTAGCAACATAATACCAGTGGTAAGTCACTGTGTAGGTAGCAGCACCATAATACCAGTGGTATGTCACTGTGAAGGTAGTAGCAACATAATACCAGTGGTATGTCACTGTGTAGGTAGCAGCACCATAATACCAGTGGTATGTCACTGTGAAGGTAGTAGCAACATAATACCAATGCTATGTCACTGTGTAGGTAGCAGCAACATAATACCAGTGGTATGTCACTGTGAAGGTAGTAGCAACATAATACCAGTGGTATGTCACTGTGTAGGTAGCAGCAACATAATACCAGTGGTATGTCACTGTGTAGGTAGCAGCAACATAATACCAGTGGTATGTCACTGTGAAGGTAGTCTCAACATAATACCAGTGGTATGTCACTGTGTAGGTAGTCTCAACATAATACCAGTGGTATGTCACTGTGAAGGTAATCTCAACATAATACCAGTGGTATGTCACTGTGTAGGTAGCAGCACCATAATACCAGTGGTGTGTCACTGTGTAGGTAGCAGCAACATAATACCAGTGGTGTGTCACTGTGTAGGTAGTCTCAACATAATACCAGTGGTATGTCACTGTGTAGGTAGTCTCAACATAATACCAGTGGTATGTCACTGTGTAGGTAGCAGCAATATAATACCAGTGGTATGTCACTGTGAAGGTAATAGCAACATAATACCAGTGGTAAGACACTGTGTAGGTAGCAGCAACATAATACCAGCGGTATGTCACTGTGAAGGTAGTAGCAACATAATACCAGTGGTATGTCACTGTGAAGGTAGTAGCAACATAATACCAGTGGTGTGTCACTGTGAAGGTAGCAGCAACATAATACCAGTGGTGTGTCACTGTGTAGGTAGCAGCAACATAATACCAGTGGTGTGTCACTGTGTAGGTAGTCTCAACATAATACCAGTGGTATGTCACTGTGTAGGTAGCAGCAATATAATACCAGTGGTATGTCACTGTGAAGGTAGTAGCAACATAATACCAGTGGTAAGTCACTGTGTAGGTAGCAGCACCATAATACCAGTGGTATGTCACTGTGAAGGTAGTAGCAACATAATACCAGTGGTAAGTCACTGTGTAGGTAGCAGCACCATAATACCAGTGGTATGTCACTGTGAAGGTAGTAGCAACATAATACCAGTGCTATGTCACTGTGTAGGTAGCAGCAACATAATACCAGTGGTATGTCACTGTGTAGGTAGCAGCAACATAATACCAGTGGTATGTCACTGTGAAGGTAGTAGCAACATAATACCAGTGGTGTGTCACTGTGTAGGTAGCAGCAACATAATACCAGTGGTGTGTCACTGTGTAGGTAGTCTCAACATAATACCAGTGGTATGTCACTGTGTAGGTAGCAGCAATATAATACCAGTGGTATGTCACTGTGAAGGTAGTAACAACATAATACCAGTGGTAAGTCACTGTGTAGGTAGCAGCACCATAATACCAGTGGTATGTCACTGTGAAGGTAGTAGCAACATAATACCAGTGCTATGTCACTGTGTAGGTAGCAGCAACATAATACCAGTGGTATGTCACTGTGTAGGTAGCAGCAACATAATACCAGCGGTATGTCACTGTGAAGGTAGTAGCAACATAATACCAGTGGTATGTCACTGTGAAGGTAGTAGCAACATAATACCAGTGGTATGTCACTGTGTAGGTAGTAGAAACATAATATCAGTGGTATGTCACTGTGTAGGTAGTCTCAACATAATACCAGTGGTATGTCACTGTGAAGGTAGCAGCACCATAATACCAGTGGTGTGTCACTGTGTAGGTAGCAGCAACATAATACCAGTAGTGTGTCACTGTGTAGGTAGTCTCAACATAATACCAGTGGTATGTCACTGTGAAGGTAGTCTCAACATAATACCAGTGGTATTTCACTGTGTAGGTAGCAGCACCATAATACCAGTGGTGTGTCACTGTGTAGGTAGCAGCAACATAATACCAGTGGTGTGTCACTGTGTAGGTAGTCTCAACATAATACCAGTGGTATGTCACTGTGAAGGTAGCAGCAACATAATACCAGTGGTATGTCACTGTGAAGGTAGTAGCAACATAATACCAGTGGTGTGTCACTGTGAAGGTAGCAGCAACATAATACCAGTGGTGTGTCACTGTGTAGGTAGCAGC
This sequence comes from Oncorhynchus mykiss, assembly GCF_057628025.1. Classification (NCBI taxonomy): domain Eukaryota; kingdom Metazoa; phylum Chordata; class Actinopteri; order Salmoniformes; family Salmonidae; genus Oncorhynchus; species Oncorhynchus mykiss. The sequence continues at coordinate 88,975,810 of NC_143022.1, read as the reverse complement.
ACCATAATACCAGTGGTGTGTCACTGTGTAGGTAGCAGCAACATAATACCAGTGGTGTGTCACTGTGTAGGTAGTCTCAACATAATACCAGTGGTATGTCACTGTGTAGGTAGTCTCAACATAATACCAGTGGTATGTCACTGTGTAGGTAGCAGCAATATAATACCAGTGGTATGTCACTGTGAAGGTAGTAGCAACATAATACCAGTGGTAAGTCACTGTGTAGGTAGCAGCAACATAATACCAGCGGTATGTCACTGTGAAGGTAGTAGCAACATAATACCAGTGGTATGTCACTGTGAAGGTAGTAGCAACATAATATCAGTGGTGTGTCACTGTGAAGGTAGCAGCAACATAATACCAGTGGTGCGTCACTGTGTAGGTAGCAGCAACATAATACCAGTGGTGTGTCACTGTGTAGGTAGTCTCAACATAATACCAGTGGTATGTCACTGTGTAGGTAGCAGCAATATAATACCAGTGGTATGTCACTGTGTAGGTAGCAGCAACATAATACCAGCGGTATGTCACTGTGAAGGTAGTAGCAACATAATACCAGTGGTATGTCACTGTGAAGGTAGTCTCAACATAATACCAGTGGTATGTCACTGTGTAGGTAGCAGCAATATAATACCAGTGGTATGTCACTGTGAAGGTAGTAGCAACATAATACCAGTGGTAAGTCACTGTGTAGGTAGCAGCACCATAATACCAGTGGTATGTCACTGTGAAGGTAGTAGCAACATAATACCAGTGGTATGTCACTGTGTAGGTAGCAGCACCATAATACCAGTGGTATGTCACTGTGAAGGTAGTAGCAACATAATACCAGTGCTATGTCACTGTGTAGGTAGCAGCAACATAATACCTGTGGTATGTCACTGTGAAGGTAGTAGCAACATAATACCAGTGGTATGTCACTGTGTAGGTAGCAGCAACATAATACCAGTGGTAAGTCACTGTGTAGGTAGCAGCAACATAATACCAGCGGTATGTCACTGTGAAGGTAGTAGCAACATAATACCAGTGGTATGTCACTGTGAAGGTAGTAGCAACATAATATCAGTGGTGTGTCACTGTGAAGGTAGCAGCAACATAATACCAGTGGTGCGTCACTGTGTAGGTAGCAGCAACATAATACCAGTGGTGTGTCACTGTGTAGGTAGTCTCAACATAATACCAGTGGTATGTCACTGTGTAGGTAGCAGCAATATAATACCAGTGGTATGTCACTGTGTAGGTAGCAGCAACATAATACCAGCGGTATGTCACTGTGAAGGTAGTAGCAACATAATACCAGTGGTATGTCACTGTGAAGGTAGTCTCAACATAATACCAGTGGTATGTCACTGTGTAGGTAGCAGCAATATAATACCAGTGGTATGTCACTGTGAAGGTAGTAGCAACATAATACCAGTGGTAAGTCACTGTGTAGGTAGCAGCACCATAATACCAGTGGTATGTCACTGTGAAGGTAGTAGCAACATAATACCAGTGGTATGTCACTGTGTAGGTAGCAGCACCATAATACCAGTGGTATGTCACTGTGAAGGTAGTAGCAACATAATACCAGTGCTATGTCACTGTGTAGGTAGCAGCAACATAATACCTGTGGTATGTCACTGTGAAGGTAGTAGCAACATAATACCAGTGGTATGTCACTGTGTAGGTAGCAGCAACATAATACCAGTGGTATGTCACTGTGTAGGTAGCAGCAACATAATACCAGTGGTATGTCACTGTGAAGGTAGTCTCAACATAATACCAGTGGTATGTCACTGTGTAGGTAGTCTCAACATAATACCAGTGGTATGTCACTGTGAAGGTAATCTCAACATAATACCAGTGGTATGTCACTGTGTAGGTAGCAGCACCATAATACCAGTGGTGTGTCACTGTGTAGGTAGCAGCAACATAATACCAGTGGTGTGTCACTGTGTAGGTAGTCTCAACATAATACCAGTGGTATGTCACTGTGTAGGTAGTCTCAACATAATACCAGTGGTATGTCACTGTGTAGGTAGCAGCAATATAATACCAGTGGTATGTCACTGTGAAGGTAATAGCAACATAATACCAGTGGTAAGTCACTGTGTAGGTAGCAGCAACATAATACCAGCGGTATGTCACTGTGAAGGTAGTAGCAACATAATACCAGTGGTATGTCACTGTGAAGGTAGTAGCAACATAATACCAGTGGTGTGTCACTGTGAAGGTAGCAGCAACATAATACCAGTGGTGTGTCACTGTGTAGGTAGCAGCAACATAATACCAGTGGTGTGTCACTGTGTAGGTAGTCTCAACATAATACCAGTGGTATGTCACTGTGTAGGTAGCAGCAATATAATACCAGTGGTATGTCACTGTGAAGGTAGTAGCAACATAATACCAGTGGTAAGTCACTGTGTAGGTAGCAGCACCATAATACCAGTGGTATGTCACTGTGAAGGTAGTAGCAACATAATACCAGTGGTAAGTCACTGTGTAGGTAGCAGCACCATAATACCAGTGGTATGTCACTGTGAAGGTAGTAGCAACATAATACCAGTGCTATGTCACTGTGTAGGTAGCAGCAACATAATACCAGTGGTATGTCACTGTGTAGGTAGCAGCAACATAATACCAGTGGTATGTCACTGTGAAGGTAGTAGCAACATAATACCAGTGGTGTGTCACTGTGTAGGTAGCAGCAACATAATACCAGTGGTGTGTCACTGTGTAGGTAGTCTAAACATAATACCAGTGGTATGTCACTGTGTAGGTAGCAGCAATATAATACCAGTGGTATGTCACTGTGAAGGTAGTAGCAACATAATACCAGTGGTAAGTCACTGTGTAGGTAGCAGCACCATAATACCAGTGGTATGTCACTGTGAAGGTAGTAGCAACATAATACCAGTGCTATGTCACTGTGTAGGTAGCAGCAACATAATACCAGTGGTATGTCACTGTGTAGGTAGCAGCAACATAATACCAGCGGTATGTCACTGTGAAGGTAGTAGCAACATAATACCAGTGGTATGTCACTGTGAAGGTAGTAGCAACATAATACCAGTGGTATGTCACTGTGTAGGTAGTAGAAACATAATATCAGTGGTATGTCACTGTGTAGGTAGTCTCAACATAATACCAGTGGTATGTCACTGTGAAGGTAGCAGCACCATAATACCAGTGGTGTGTCACTGTGTAGGTAGCAGCAACATAATACCAGTGGTGTGTCACTGTGTAGGTAGTCTCAACATAATACCAGTGGTATGTCACTGTGAAGGTAGTCTCAACATAATACCAGTGGTATTTCACTGTGTAGGTAGCAGCACCATAATACCAGTGGTGTGTCACTGTGTAGGTAGCAGCAACATAATACCAGTGGTGTGTCACTGTGTAGGTAGTCTCAACATAATACCAGTGGTATGTCACTGTGAAGGTAGCAGCAACATAATACCAGTGGTATGTCACTGTGAAGGTAGTAGCAACATAATACCAGTGGTGTGTCACTGTGAAGGTAGCAGCAACATAATACCAGTGGTGTGTCACTGTGTAGGTAGCAGCACCATAATACCAGTGGTGTGTCACTGTGTAGGTAGCAGCAACATAATACCAGTGGTGTGTCACTGTGTAGGTAGTCTCAACATAATAGCAGTGGTATGTCACTGTGTAGGTAGTCTCAACATAATACCAGTGGTATGTCACTGTGTAGGTAGCAGCAATATAATACCAGTGGTATGTCACTGTGAAGGTAGTAGCAACATAATACCAGTGGTAAGTCACTGTGTAGGTAGCAGCAACATAATACCAGCGGTATGTCACTGTGAAGGTAGTAGCAACATAATACCAGTGGTATGTCACTGTGAAGGTAGTAGCAACATAATACCAGTGGTGTGTCACTGTGAAGGTAGCAGCAACATAATACCAGTGGTGTGTCACTGTGTAGGTAGCAGCACCATAATACCAGTGGTGTGTCACTGTGTAGGTAGCAGCAACATAATACCAGTGGTGTGTCACTGTGTAGGTAGTCTCAACATAATACCAGTGGTATGTCACTGTGTAGGTAGTCTCAACATAATACCAGTGGTATGTCACTGTGTAGGTAGCAGCAACATAATACCAGCGGTATGTCACTGTGAAGGTAGTAGCAACATAATACCAGTGGTATGTCACTGTGAAGGTAGTCTCAACATAATACCAGTGGTATGTCACTGTGTAGGTAGCAGCAATATAATACCAGTGGTATGTCACTGTGAAGGTAGTAGCAACATAATACCAGTGGTAAGTCACTGTGTAGGTAGCAGCAACATAATACCAGCGGTATGTCACTGTGAAGGTAGTAGCAACATAATACCAGTGGTATGTCACTGTGAAGGTAGTAGCAACATAATACCAGTGGTAAGTCACTGTGTAGGTAGTAGCAACATAATACCAGTGGTATGTCACTGTGAAGGTAGTAGCAACATAATACCAGTGGTGTGTCCCTGTGTAGGTAGCAGCAACATAATACCAGTGGTGTGTCACTGTGTAGGTAGTCTCAACATAATACCAGTGGTATGTCACTGTGTAGGTAGCAGCAATATAATACCAGTGGTATGTCACTGTGAAGGTAGTAGCAACATAATACCAGTGGTAAGTCACTGTGTAGGTAGCAGCACCATAATACCAGTGGTATGTCACTGTGAAGGTAGTAGCAACATAATACCAGTGCTATGTCACTGTGTAGGTAGCAGCAACATAATACCAGTGGTATGTCACTGTGTAGGTAGCAGCAACATAATACCAGCGGTATGTCACTGTGAAGGTAGTAGCAACATAATACCAGTGGTATGTCACTGTGAAGGTAGTAGCAACATAATACCAGTGGTATGTCACTGTGTAGGTAGCATCAACATAATACCAGTGGTATGTCACTGTGTAGGTAGCAGCAACATAATACCAGTGGTATGTCACTGTGAAGGTAGTCTCAACATAATACCAGTGGTATGTCACTGTGTAGGTAGTCTCAACATAATACCAGTGGTATGTCACTGTGTAGGTAGCATCAACATAATACCAGTGGTATGTCACTGTGTAGGTAGCAGCAACATAATACCAGCGGTATGTCACTGTGAAGGTAGTAGCAACATAATACCAGTGGTGTGTCACTGTGAAGGTAGCAGCAACATAATACCAGTGGTGTGTCACTGTGTAGGTAGCAGCACCATAATACCAGTGGTGTGTCACTGTGTAGGTAGCAGCAATATAATACCAGTGGTGTGTCACTGTGTAGGTAGTCTCAACATAATACCAGTGGTATGTCACTGTGAAGGTAGTAGCAACATAATACCAGTGGTAAGTCACTGTGTAGGTAGTAGCAACATAATACCAGTGGTATGTCACTGTGAAGGTAGTCTCAACATAATACCAGTGGTATGTCACTGTGTAGGTAGCAGCACCATAATACCAGTGGTATGTCACTGTGTAGGTAGTCTCAACATAATACCAGTGGTATGTCACTGTGAAGGTAGTCTCAACATAATACCAGTGGTATGTCACCGTGTAGGTAGTCTCAACATAATACCAGTGGTATGTCACTGTGTAGGTAGCAGCACCATAATAACAGTGGTATGTCACTGTGAAGGTAGTAGCAACATAACACCAGTGGTATGTCACTGTGTAGGTAGCAGCACCATAATACCAGTGGTATGTCACTGTGTAGGTAGTAGCAACATAATACCAGTGGTATGTCACTGTGAAGGTAGTAGCAACATAATACCAGTGGTATGTCACTGTGTAGGTAGTAGCAACATAATACCAGTGGTATGTCACTGTGAAGGTAGTCTCAACATAATACCAGTGGTATGTCACTGTGTAGGTAGCAGCAACATAATACCAGTAGTATGTCACTGTGTAGGTAGCAGCAACATAATACCAGTGGTATGTCACTGTGTAGGTAGTCTCAACATAATACCAGTGGTGTGTCACTGTGAAGGTAGTAGCAACATAATACCAGTGGTAAGTCACTGTGTAGGTAGTAGCAACATAATACCAGTGGTATGTCACTGTGAAGGTAGTAGCAACATAATACCAGTGGTGTGTCCCTGTGTAGGTAGCAGCAACATAATACCAGTGGTGTGTCACTGTGTAGGTAGTCTCAACATAATACCAGTGGTATGTCACTGTGTAGGTAGCAGCAATATAATACCAGTGGTATGTCACTGTGAAGGTAGTAGCAACATAATACCAGTGGTAAGTCACTGTGTAGGTAGCAGCACCATAATACCAGTGGTATGTCACTGTGAAGGTAGTAGCAACATAATACCAGTGCTATGTCACTGTGTAGGTAGCAGCAACATAATACCAGTGGTATGTCACTGTGTAGGTAGCAGCAACATAATACCAGCGGTATGTCACTGTGAAGGTAGTAGCAACATAATACCAGTGGTATGTCACTGTGAAGGTAGTAGCAACATAATACCAGTGGTATGTCACTGTGTAGGTAGCATCAACATAATACCAGTGGTATGTCACTGTGTAGGTAGCAGCAACATAATACCAGTGGTATGTCACTGTGAAGGTAGTCTCAACATAATACCAGTGGTATGTCACTGTGTAGGTAGTCTCAACATAATACCAGTGGTATGTCACTGTGTAGGTAGCATCAACATAATACCAGTGGTATGTCACTGTGTAGGTAGCAGCAACATAATACCAGCGGTATGTCACTGTGAAGGTAGTAGCAACATAATACCAGTGGTGTGTCACTGTGAAGGTAGCAGCAACATAATACCAGTGGTGTGTCACTGTGTAGGTAGCAGCACCATAATACCAGTGGTGTGTCACTGTGTAGGTAGCAGCAATATAATACCAGTGGTGTGTCACTGTGTAGGTAGTCTCAACATAATACCAGTGGTATGTCACTGTGAAGGTAGTAGCAACATAATACCAGTGGTAAGTCACTGTGTAGGTAGTAGCAACATAATACCAGTGGTATGTCACTGTGAAGGTAGTCTCAACATAATACCAGTGGTATGTCACTGTGTAGGTAGCAGCACCATAATACCAGTGGTATGTCACTGTGTAGGTAGTCTCAACATAATACCAGTGGTATGTCACTGTGAAGGTAGTCTCAACATAATACCAGTGGTATGTCACCGTGTAGGTAGTCTCAACATAATACCAGTGGTATGTCACTGTGTAGGTAGCAGCACCATAATAACAGTGGTATGTCACTGTGAAGGTAGTAGCAACATAACACCAGTGGTATGTCACTGTGTAGGTAGCAGCACCATAATACCAGTGGTATGTCACTGTGTAGGTAGTAGCAACATAATACCAGTGGTATGTCACTGTGAAGGTAGTAGCAACATAATACCAGTGGTATTTCACTGTGTAGGTAGCAGCACCATAATACCAGTGGTGTGTCACTGTGTAGGTAGCAGCAACATAATACCAGTGGTGTGTCACTGTGTAGGTAGTCTCAACATAATACCAGTGGTATGTCACTGTGAAGGTAGCAGCAACATAATACCAGTGGTATGTCACTGTGAAGGTAGTAGCAACATAATACCAGTGGTGTGTCACTGTGAAGGTAGCAGCAACATAATACCAGTGGTGTGTCACTGTGTAGGTAGCAGCACCATAATACCAGTGGTGTGTCACTGTGTAGGTAGCAGCAACATAATACCAGTGGTGTGTCACTGTGTAGGTAGTCTCAACATAATAGCAGTGGTATGTCACTGTGTAGGTAGTCTCAACATAATACCAGTGGTATGTCACTGTGTAGGTAGCAGCAATATAATACCAGTGGTATGTCACTGTGAAGGTAGTAGCAACATAATACCAGTGGTAAGTCACTGTGTAGGTAGCAGCAACATAATACCAGCGGTATGTCACTGTGAAGGTAGTAGCAACATAATACCAGTGGTATGTCACTGTGAAGGTAGTAGCAACATAATACCAGTGGTGTGTCACTGTGAAGGTAGCAGCAACATAATACCAGTGGTGTGTCACTGTGTAGGTAGCAGCACCATAATACCAGTGGTATGTCACTGTGAAGGTAGTAGCAACATAATACCAGTGGTAAGTCACTGTGTAGGTAGTCTCAACATAATACCAGTGGTATGTCACTGTGTAGGTAGCAGCAATATAATACCAGTGGTATGTCACTGTGAAGGTAGTAGCAACATAATACCAGTGGTAAGTCACTGTGTAGGTAGCAGCAACATAATACCAGCGGTATGTCACTGTGAAGGTAGTAGCAACATAATACCAGTGGTATGTCACTGTGAAGGTAGTAGCAACATAATACCAGTGGTATGTCACTGTGTAGGTAGCATCAACATAATACCAGTGGTATGTCACTGTGTAGGTAGCAGCAACATAATACCAGTGGTATGTCACTGTGAAGGTAGTCTCAACATAATACCAGTGGTATGTCACTGTGTAGGTAGTCTCAACATAATACCAGTGGTATGTCACTGTGTAGGTAGCATCAACATAATACCAGTGGTATGTCACTGTGTAGGTAGCAGCAACATAATACCAGCGGTATGTCACTGTGAAGGTAGTAGCAACATAATACCAGTGGTGTGTCACTGTGAAGGTAGCAGCAACATAATACCAGTGGTGTGTCACTGTGTAGGTAGCAGCACCATAATACCAGTGGTGTGTCACTGTGTAGGTAGCAGCAATATAATACCAGTGGTGTGTCACTGTGTAGGTAGTCTCAACATAATACCAGTGGTATGTCACTGTGAAGGTAGTAGCAACATAATACCAGTGGTAAGTCACTGTGTAGGTAGTAGCAACATAATACCAGTGGTATGTCACTGTGAAGGTAGTCTCAACATAATACCAGTGGTATGTCACTGTGTAGGTAGCAGCACCATAATACCAGTGGTATGTCACTGTGTAGGTAGTCTCAACATAATACCAGTGGTATGTCACTGTGAAGGTAGTCTCAACATAATACCAGTGGTATGTCACCGTGTAGGTAGTCTCAACATAATACCAGTGGTATGTCACTGTGTAGGTAGCAGCACCATAATAACAGTGGTATGTCACTGTGAAGGTAGTAGCAACATAACACCAGTGGTATGTCACTGTGTAGGTAGCAGCACCATAATACCAGTGGTATGTCACTGTGTAGGTAGTAGCAACATAATACCAGTGGTATGTCACTGTGAAGGTAGTAGCAACATAATACCAGTGGTATGTCACTGTGTAGGTAGTAGCAACATAATACCAGTGGTATGTCACTGTGAAGGTAGTCTCAACATAATACCAGTGGTATGTCACTGTGTAGGTAGCAGCAACATAATACCAGTAGTATGTCACTGTGTAGGTAGCAGCAACATAATACCAGTGGTATGTCACTGTGTAGGTAGTCTCAACATAATACCAGTGGTGTGTCACTGTGTAGGTAGTAGCAATATAATACCAGTGGTATGTCACTGTGTAGGTAGCAGCAACCTCATAATACCAGTGGTATGTCACTGTGTAGGTAGCAGCAACATAATACCAGTGGTATGTCACTGTGAAGGTAGCAGCAACATAATACCAGTGGTATGTCACTGTGAAGGTAGCAGCAACATAATACCAATGGTATGTCACTGTGTAGGTAGCAGCAATATAATACCAGTGGTATGTCACTGTGAAGGTAGTAGCAACATAATACCAGTGGTGTGTCACTGTGAAGGTAGCAGCAACATAATACCAGTGGTGTGTCACTGTGTAGGTAGCAGCAACATAATACCAGTGGTGTGTCACTGTGTAGGTAGTCTCAACATAATACCAGTGGTATGTCACTGTGTAGGTAGCAGCAATATAATACCAGTGGTATGTCACTGTGAAGGTAGTAGCAACATAATACCAGTGGTAAGTCACTGTGTAGGTAGCAGCACCATAATACCAGTGGTATGTCACTGTGAAGGTAGTAGCAACATAATACCAGTGGTAAGTCACTGTGTAGGTAGCAGCACCATAATACCAGTGGTATGTCACTGTGAAGGTAGTAGCAACATAATACCAGTGCTATGTCACTGTGTAGGTAGCAGCAACATAATACCAGTGGTATGTCACTGTGTAGGTAGCAGCAACATAATACCAGTGGTATGTCACTGTGAAGGTAGTAGCAACATAATACCAGTGGTGTGTCACTGTGTAGGTAGCAGCAACATAATACCAGTGGTGTGTCACTGTGTAGGTAGTCTCAACATAATACCAGTGGTATGTCACTGTGTAGGTAGCAGCAATATAATACCAGTGGTATGTCACTGTGAAGGTAGTAGCAACATAATACCAGTGGTAAGTCACTGTGTAGGTAGCAGCACCATAATACCAGTGGTATGTCACTGTGAAGGTAGTAGCAACATAATACCAGTGCTATGTCACTGTGTAGGTAGCAGCAACATAATACCAGTGGTATGTCACTGTGTAGGTAGCAGCAACATAATACCAGTGGTATGTCACTGTGAAGGTAGTAGCAACATAATACCAGTGGTATGTCACTGTGAAGGTAGTAGCAACATAATACCAGTGGTATGTCACTGTGTAGGTAGTAGAAACATAATATCAGTGGTATGTCACTGTGTAGGTAGTCTCAACATAATACCAGTGGTATGTCACTGTGAAGGTAGCAGCACCATAATACCAGTGGTGTGTCACTGTGTAGGTAGCAGCAACATAATACCAGTGGTGTGTCACTGTGTAGGTAGTCTCAACATAATACCAGTGGTATGTCACTGTGAAGGTAGTCTCAACATAATACCAGTGGTATTTCACTGTGTAGGTAGCAGCACCATAATACCAGTGGTGTGTCACTGTGTAGGTAGCAGCAACATAATACCAGTGGTGTGTCACTGTGTAGGTAGTCTCAACATAATACCAGTGGTATGTCACTGTGAAGGTAGCAGCAACATAATACCAGTGGTATGTCACTGTGAAGGTAGTAGCAACATAATACCAGTGGTGTGTCACTGTGAAGGTAGCAGCAACATAATACCAGTGGTGTGTCACTGTGTAGGTAGCAGCACCATAATACCAGTGGTGTGTCACTGTGTAGGTAGCAGCAACATAATACCAGTGGTGTGTCACTGTGTAGGTAGTCTCAACATAATAGCAGTGGTATGTCACTGTGTAGGTAGTCTCAACATAATACCAGTGGTATGTCACTGTGTAGGTAGCAGCAATATAATACCAGTGGTATGTCACTGTGAAGGTAGTAGCAACATAATACCAGTGGTAAGTCACTGTGTAGGTAGCAGCAACATAATACCAGCGGTATGTCACTGTGAAGGTAGTAGCAACATAATACCAGTGGTATGTCACTGTGAAGGTAGTAGCAACATAATACCAGTGGTGTGTCACTGTGAAGGTAGCAGCAACATAATACCAGTGGTGTGTCACTGTGTAGGTAGCAGCACCATAATACCAGTGGTGTGTCACTGTGTAGGTAGCAGCAACATAATACCAGTGGTGTGTCACTGTGTAGGTAGTCTCAACATAATACCAGTGGTATGTCACTGTGTAGGTAGTCTCAACATAATACCAGTGGTATGTCACTGTGTAGGTAGCAGCAACATAATACCAGCGGTATGTCACTGTGAAGGTAGTAGCAACATAATACCAGTGGTATGTCACTGTGAAGGTAGTCTCAACATAATACCAGTGGTATGTCACTGTGTAGGTAGCAGCAATATAATACCAGTGGTATGTCACTGTGAAGGTAGTAGCAACATAATACCAGTGGTAAGTCACTGTGTAGGTAGCAGCAACATAATACCAGCGGTATGTCACTGTGAAGGTAGTAGCAACATAATACCAGTGGTATGTCACTGTGAAGGTAGTAGCAACATAATACCAGTGGTAAGTCACTGTGTAGGTAGTAGCAACATAATACCAGTGGTATGTCACTGTGAAGGTAGTAGCAACATAATACCAGTGGTGTGTCACTGTGTAGGTAGTCTCAACATAATACCAGTGGTATGTCACTGTGTAGGTAGCAGCAATATAATACCAGTGGTATGTCACTGTGAAGGTAGTAGCAACATAATACCAGTGGTAAGTCACTGTGTAGGTAGCAGCACCATAATACCAGTGGTATGTCACTGTGAAGGTAGTAGCAACATAATACCAGTGCTATGTCACTGTGTAGGTAGCAGCAACATAATACCAGTGGTATGTCACTGTGTAGGTAGCAGCAACATAATACCAGCGGTATGTCACTGTGAAGGTAGTAGCAACATAATACCAGTGGTATGTCACTGTGAAGGTAGTAGCAACATAATACCAGTGGTATGTCACTGTGTAGGTAGCATCAACATAATACCAGTGGTATGTCACTGTGTAGGTAGCAGCAACATAATACCAGTGGTATGTCACTGTGAAGGTAGTCTCAACATAATACCAGTGGTATGTCACTGTGTAGGTAGTCTCAACATAATACCAGTGGTATGTCACTGTGTAGGTAGCATCAACATAATACCAGTGGTATGTCACTGTGTAGGTAGCAGCAACATAATACCAGCGGTATGTCACTGTGAAGGTAGTAGCAACATAATACCAGTGGTGTGTCACTGTGAAGGTAGCAGCAACATAATACCAGTGGTGTGTCACTGTGTAGGTAGCAGCACCATAATACCAGTGGTGTGTCACTGTGTAGGTAGCAGCAATATAATACCAGTGGTGTGTCACTGTGTAGGTAGTCTCAACATAATACCAGTGGTATGTCACTGTGAAGGTAGTAGCAACATAATACCAGTGGTAAGTCACTGTGTAGGTAGTAGCAACATAATACCAGTGGTATGTCACTGTGAAGGTAGTCTCAACATAATACCAGTGGTATGTCACTGTGTAGGTAGCAGCACCATAATACCAGTGGTATGTCACTGTGTAGGTAGTCTCAACATAATACCAGTGGTATGTCACTGTGAAGGTAGTCTCAACATAATACCAGTGGTATGTCACCGTGTAGGTAGTCTCAACATAATACCAGTGGTATGTCACTGTGTAGGTAGCAGCACCATAATAACAGTGGTATGTCACTGTGAAGGTAGTAGCAACATAACACCAGTGGTATGTCACTGTGTAGGTAGCAGCACCATAATACCAGTGGTATGTCACTGTGTAGGTAGTAGCAACATAATACCAGTGGTATGTCACTGTGAAGGTAGTAGCAACATAATACCAGTGGTATGTCACTGTGTAGGTAGTAGCAACATAATACCAGTGGTATGTCACTGTGAAGGTAGTCTCAACATAATACCAGTGGTATGTCACTGTGTAGGTAGCAGCAACATAATACCAGTAGTATGTCACTGTGTAGGTAGCAGCAACATAATACCAGTGGTATGTCACTGTGTAGGTAGTCTCAACATAATACCAGTGGTGTGTCACTGTGTAGGTAGTAGCAATATAATACCAGTGGTATGTCACTGTGTAGGTAGCAGCAACCTCATAATACCAGTGGTATGTCACTGTGTAGGTAGCAGCAACATAATACCAGTGGTATGTCACTGTGAAGGTAGCAGCAACATAATACCAGTGGTATGTCACTGTGAAGGTAGCAGCAACATAATACCAGTGGTATGTCACTGTGTAGGTAGCAGCAATATAATACCAGTGGTATGTCACTGTGAAGGTAGTAGCAACATAATACCAGTGGTAAGTCACTGTGTAGGTAGCAGCACCATAATACCAGTGGTATGTCACTGTGAAGGTAGTAGCAACATAATACCAGTGCTATGTCACTGTGTAGGTAGCAGCAACATAATACCAGTGGTATGTCACTGTGTAGGTAGCAGCAACATAATACCAGCGGTATGTCACTGTGAAGGTAGTAGCAACATAATACCAGTGGTATGTCACTGTGAAGCTAGTAGCAACATAATACCAGTGGTATGTCACTGTGTAGGTAGCAGCAACATAATACCAGTGGTATGTCACTGTGTAGGTAGCAGCAACATAATACCAGTGGTATGTCACTGTGAAGGTAGCAGCAACATAATACCAGTGCTATGTCACTGTGTAGGTAGTAGAAACATAATACCAGTGGTATGTCACTGTGAAGGTAGCAGCAACATAATACCAGTGGTATGTCACTGTGTAGGTAGCAGCAACATAATACCAGTGGTATGTCACTGTGTAGGTAGTAGAAACATAATATCAGTGGTATGTCACTGTGTAGGTAGTAGAAACATAATACCAGTGGTATGTCACTGTGAAGGTAGCAGCAACATAATACCAGCGGTATGTCACTGTGAAGGTAGTAGCAACATAATACCAGTGGTATGTCACTGTGAAGGTAGTAGCAACATAATACCAGTGGTATGTCACTGTGTAGGTAGCAGCAACATAATACCAGTGGTATGTCACTGTGTAGGTAGCAGCAACATAATACCAGTGGTATGTCACTGTGAAGGTAGCAGCAACATAATACCAGTGCTATGTCACTGTGTAGGTAGTAGAAACATAATACCAGTGGTATGTCACTGTGAAGGTAGCAGCAACATAATACCAGTGGTATGTCACTGTGTAGGTAGCAGCAACATAATACCAGTGGTATGTCACTGTGTAGGTAGTAGACACATAATATCAGTGGTATGTCACTGTGTAGGTAGTAGAAACATAATACCAGTGGTATGTCACTGTGAAGGTAGTAGCAATATAATACCAGTGGTATGTCACTGTGTAGGTAGTAGCAACATAATACCAGTGGTATGTCACTGTGTAGGTAGCAGCAACCTCATAATACCAGTGGTATGTCACTGTGTAGGTAGCAGCAACATAATATCAGTGGTATGTCACTGTGTAGGTATCAGCAACATAATACCAGTGGTATGTCACTGTGTAGGTAGTAGAAACATAATACCAGTGGTATGTCACTGTGAAGGTAGCAGCAACATAATACCAGTGGTATGTCACTGTGTAGGTAGTAGAAACATAATACCAGTGGTATGTCACTGTATAGGTAGTAGCAACATAATACCAGCGGTATGTCACTGTGAAGGTAGCAGCAACATAATACCAGTGTACTAAGGTGAGAGGCAGACTCACTCAGCCTACGTCCCAAATAGGACCCTATTTCCTACATACACAGTGTATGGGCCCTGGTCAAAAGTAGAGCACTATATAGGAGAATAGGAATAGAACAGTGATGGTTTTGATTATCATGGTTAAAAGACTATACTAATGCCGTCACCTTCCTTTTCAATGGTTTGATACAGTGTGAGATGTATTTTTATCAGACATGACAAGTCTGTATCCTTCATGTCATTGACAAGCTAGATAGAAACACAATAAAGTACCATAACTTGTTGAAGTGCTAAAGTAGAGCGAGGGCATAATCACAGGTCTAGTGATGATGCCACCGGGATTGATTGACGGTAGACTTTGCTGAGCTGAGAACATGCAGTGTGACTTACACTAGCTGAGGTCATGGTTGAACGTGTGTCTGTGATGTCAACAGCTATGGTGTGCAGGAACAGAACAGAACAGAGAGGCTAGTGATCTAGGATCAGGAACAGAACAGAACAGAGAGGCTAGTGATCTAGGATCAGGTACAGAACAGAACAGAGAGGCTAGTGATCTAGGATCAGGTACAGAACAGAACAGAGAGACTAGTGATCTAAGATCAGGTACAGAACAGAGAGGCTAGTGATCTAAGGATCAGGTACAGAACAGAACAGAGAGACTAGTGATCTAGGATCATGTTCAGAACAGAACAGATATGTCCTGCCGTACATACCTACACGCACGCTACGGTCACAAGACGCAGGCCTCCTAATTGTCCCTAGAATTTCTAAGCAAACAGCTGGAGGCAGGGCTTTCTCCTATAGCGCTCAATTTTTATGGAATGGTCTGCCTACCCATGTAAGAGACGCAAACTCGGTCTCAACCTTTAAGTCTTTACTGAAGACTCATCTCTTCAGTGGGTCATATGATTGAGTGTAGTCTGGCCCAGGAGTGTGAAGGTGAACGGAAAGGCTCTGGAGCAACGAACCGCCCTTGCTGTCTCTGCCTGGCCGGTTCCCCTCTTTCCACTGGGATTCTCTGCCTCTAATGCTTTTACAGGGGCTGAGTCACTGGCTTACTGGTGCTCTTTCATGCTGTCCCTAGGAGGGTTGCGTCACTTGAGTGGGTTGAGTCACTGATGTGATCTTCCTGTCTGGGTTGGCGCCCCCCCTTGGGTTGTGCCGTGGCGGAGATCTTTGTGGGCTATACTCGGCCTTGTCTCAGGATGGTAAGTTGGTGGTTGAAGATATTCCTCTAGTGGTGTGGGGGCTGTGCTTTGGCAAAGTGGGTGGGGTTATATCCTTCCTGTTTGGCCCTGTCCGGGGGTGTCCTCGGATGGGGCCACAGTGTCTCCTGACCCCTCCTGTCTCAGCCTCCAGTATTTACTCTGCAGTAGTTTATGTGTCGGGGGGGCTAGGGTCAGTTTGTTATATCTGGAGTACTTCACCTGTCCTATTCGGTGTCCTGTGTGAATTAAAGTGTGCTCTCTCTAATTCTCTCTTTCGGAGGACCTGAGCCCTAGGACCATGCCTCAGGACTACCTGACATGATGACTCCTTGCTGTCCCCAGTCCACCTGGCCGTGCTGCTGCTCCAGTTTAAACTGTTCTGCCTTATTATTATTTGACCATGCTGGTCATTTATGAACATTTGAACATCTTGGCCATGTACTGTTATAATCTCCACCCGGCACAACCAGAAGAGGACTGGCCACCCCAAATAGCCTGGTTCCTCTCTAGGTTTCTTCCTAGGTTTTGGCCTTTCTAGGGAGTTTTCCTAGCCACCGTGCTTCTACACCTGCATTGCTTGCTTTTTGGGGTTTTAGGCTGGGTTTCTGTACAGCACTTTGAGATATCAGCTGATGTACGAAGGGCTATATAAATACATTTGATTTGATTTGATAGTGATCTAGGATCAGGAACAAAACAGAACAGAGAGGCTAGTGATCTAGGATCAGGTAAAGAACAGAGAGGCTTGTGATCTAGGATCAGGTACAGAACAGAGGCTAGGGATCTAGGATCAGATACAGAACAGAGAGGCTAGTGATCTAGGATCAGGTACAGAGCACTCCTACTCTGAGACACAGTGAATGGCCTCTAACCAGTAGCCATTCCATTCTGCATCTGCTGTGGTCAAATATTTCGCTACACTCGCATTAACATCTGCTAACCATGTGTATGTGACAAATAAAATTTGATTTGATATTAATTTGCTCACACCTCAGAAAGTGTTGTGCTGGCCGAAAAACACTCTCGTGAAGGTTACAACTTGCTTACTCTTGAATTTAGTTAAAGTGCACCCACCAGTCTGGGACTGGGCTGTAGCAGAGAGAACATCACAGCTCTGTCAGGGAGTTACATAGGACAGTTTATATACACCCTGGGCTAAAGCAGAGAGAGAGAGCGAGAGAGAGCGAGAGAGCGAGAGCGAGAGCGAGAGAGAGAGAGAGAGAGAGAGAGAGAGAGAGAGAGAGAGAGAGAGAGAGACAGAGAGAGAGAGAGAGAAAGAGAGAGACTCTGTTAGGGAGTTATCTAGGACAGTTTATATACACCCTGGGCTGTTTGAATTAAGGGGGAGTGGCCACCTCGGCACAAAGACTAGTGATAAATAAACCCTGCAGAGTCATGGAGGATACGGGACCTGTCACTTAGGTTCCATTAGGTTAATCATGCAGAATAATAACACACAGCTGCAGTGATAAATCACATGGACCCTGAAGAAACACAGAGAGGCTGAGGACTGGAGGCTGGGCTGGAGTGGGTTGGAGAGCGAGAGAGTCCAGTATGGAGAGACCAGGGAGAGAGGAGAGAGGACCAGTATACAGAGACCAGGGAGAGAGGAGAGAGGACTCCAGTATGGAGAGACCAGGGAGAGAGGAGAGAGGACTCCAGTATGGAGAGACCAGGGAGAGAGCAGAGAGGACTCCAGTATGGAGAGACCAGGGAGAGGGGAGAGAGGACTCCAGTATGGAGAGACCAGGGAGAGAGGAGAGAGGACTCCAGTATGGAGAGACCAGGGAGAGGGGAGAGAGGACTCCAGTATGGAGAGACCAGGGTGAGAGGAGAGAGGACTCCAGTATGAGGAGACCAGGGTGAGAGGACTCCAGTATGGAGAGACCAGGGAGAGAGGAGAGAGGACTCCAGTATACAGAGACCAGGGAGAGAGGAGAGAGGACTCCAGTATGGAGAGACCAGGGAGAGAGGAGAGAGGACTCCAGTATGGAGAGACCAGGGAGAGAGCAGAGAGGACTCCAGTATGGAGAGACCAGGGTGAGAGTAGAGAGGACTCCAGTATGGAGAGACCAGGGTGAGAGGACTCCATTATGGAGAGACCAGGGAGAGAGGAGAGAGGACTCCAGTATACAGAGACCAGGGAGAGAGGAGAGAGGACTCCAGTATGGAGAGACCAGGGAGAGAGGAGAGAGGACTCCAGTATGGAGAGACCAGGGAGAGAGGAGAGAGGACTCCAGTATGGAGAGACCAGGGTGAGAGTAGAGAGGACTCCAGTATGGAGAGAACAGGGTGAGAGTAAGAGAGGACTCCAGTATGGAGAGACCAGGGAGAGAGTAGAGGACTCCAGTATGGAGAGACCAGGGTGATAGGAGAGAGGACTCCAGTATGGAGAGACCGTGGTGAGAGTAGAGATGACTCCAGTATGGAGAGACCAGGGTGATAGGAGAGAGGACTCCAGAATGGAGAGACCAGGGTGAGAGTAGAGAGGACTCCAGTATGGAGAGACCAGGGTGAGAGGAGAGAGGACTCCAGTATACAGAGACCAGGGAGAGAGGAGAGAGGACTCCAGTATGGAGAGACCAGGGTGAGAGGAGAGAGGACTCCAGTATACAGAGACCAGGGAGAGAGGAGAGGGAGAGAGGAGAGGAGAGAGGACTCCAGTATACAGAGACCAGGGAGAGAGGAGAGAGGACTCCAGTATACAGAGACCAGGGAGAGAGGAGAGAAGAGAGGACTCCAGTATACAGAGACCAGGGAGAGAGGAGAGAGGACTCTAGTATGGAGAGACCAGGGTGAGAGGAGAGAGGACTCCAGTATGGAGAGACCAGGGAGAGAGGAGAGAGGACTCCAGTATACAGAGACAAGGGTGAGAGGACTCCAGTATACAGAGACCAGGGAGAGAGGAGAGAGGATAGAGGACTCCAGTATACAGAGACCAGGGAGAGAGGAGAGAGGACTCCAGTATGGAGAGACCAGGGTTATAGGAGAGAGGACCAGTATGGAGAGACCAGGGTGAGAGTAGAGAGGACTCCAGTATGGAGAGACCAGGGTGATAGGAGAGAGGACTCCAGTATACAGAGACCAGGGAGAGAGGAGAGAGGACTCCAGTATGGAGAGACCAGGGAGAGAGGAGAGAGGACTCCAGTATGGAGAGACCAGGGAGAGAGGAGAGAGGACTCCAGTATACAGAGACCAGGGAGAGAGGAGTGAAGGAGAGTAGGGGATTCTGCAGCATTCTCTCCCTACGAACAGAGGGGAGAGAGAAGAGAGGGTTGAACAGAAGATAAAAGGGTTTAAGAGAGAGAGAGCAATATATATATAGTGAGGGAGAGAGAGAGAGAGAGAGAGACAGAGATTGAGACAGAGAGAAATAGAGAGAAAGAAAGAGAACTCCCAGCCTCTGATTTGTCTCCCACAAGGAAGCCTATTTGTGTGATTGACTCAGCATCACAACACAGCACATCAAAACACAAAGCTTGCTGGGAGACTTGATTTCCTGCAGGCCTATCTCACCAAGCCTCTTTAACAACATGGGGTCAACCCAGCAAAGCTTGAAAGACCAGCAACGTCTGCATCCCAAATGGCACCGTATTGACTTAGGGCACTATTTTGGGCTCCAGTCAAAGTGCACTATATAGGGAATGAGGTGCCATTTGGAACGCAAGCAACATCTCTATCCTCCAGAAGCTCCCGCGTGGCGCAGCGGTCTGAGGCACTGCATCTCAGCGGTCTAAGGCACTGCATCTCAGCGGTCTAAGGCACTGCATCTCAGCGGTCTGAGGCACTGCAGCTCAGCGGTCTGAGGCACTGCATCTCAGCGGTCTAAGGCACTGCATCTCAGCGGTCTAAGGCACTGCATCTCAGCGGTCTAAGGCACTGCAGCTCAGCGGTCTAAGGCACTGCAGCTCAGCGGTCTAAGGCACTGCATCTCAGCGGTCTAAGGCACTGCAGCTCAGCGGTCTGAGGCACTGCATCTCAGCGGTCTAAGGCACTGCATCTCAGCGGTCTGAGGCACTGCATCTCAGCGGTCTAAGGCACTGCATCTCAGCGGTCTGAGGCACTGCATCTCAGCGGTCTGAGGCACTGCAGCTCAGCGGTCTGAGGCACTGCATCTCAGCGGTCTAAGGCACTGCATCTCAGCGGTCTAAGGCACTGCATCTCAGCGGTCTACGGCACTGCATCTCAGCGGTCTAAGGCACTGCATCTCAGCGGTCTAAGGCACTGCATCTCAGCGGTCTGAGGCACTGCAGCTCAGCGGTGGTCTAAGGCACTGCATCTCAGCGGTCTAAGGCACTGCATCTCAGCGGTCTAAGGCACTGCATCTCAGCGGTCTGAGGCACTGCATCTCAGCGGTCTAAGGCACTGCATCTCAGCGGTCTGAGGCACTGCATCTCAGCGGTCTGAGGCACTGCATCTCAGCGGTCTGAGGCACTGCATCTCAGCGGTCTAAGGCACTGCATCTCAGCGGTCTAAGGCACTGCATCTCAGCGGTCTAAGGCACTGCATCTCAGCGGTCTGAGGCACTGCAGCTCAGCGGTCTGAGGCACTGCATCTCAGCGGTCTAAGGCACTGCATCTCAGCGGTCTAAGGCACTGCATCTCAGCGGTCTAAGGCACTGCATCTCAGCGGTCTAAGGCACTGCATCTCAGCGGTCTAAGGCACTGCATCTCAGCGGTCTGAGGCACTGCATCTCAGCGGTCTGAGGCGTCACTACAGACCCTGGTTTGATTCCAGGCCGTATCACAACCGGCCGTGATTGGGAGTCCCATAGGGCGGTGCACAATTGGCCCAGCGTCGTCAGGGTTTGGCTGGTGTAGGACGGCATTGTAAATAAGAATTTGTTCTTAACTGACTTTAATAGTTAAATAAAGGTTCAATAAAAGGATAAAGAAGTGGCAGTGTAATTATCCACTCTTTAAATAAGGACAGTAAGAAAGCAAAGTGAAGCAGAGAGAACAGAACAGTGGGGTTAAATCCCTGCTGAGCAGGACGATGCATCTTTAAAGAGAGAGAGGCTCTTTAGAAACTCAATCTATGTGACTATGTATTATCTATATAAAGAGGCCTGGTCTGCTTCAAATGGGGGACGACATGTCATTTCTTGAATAACAGCATTAAAGGCATATTTATATGTGTGTGTGTACGTAGCAACGTGCCTCCCAACTGAGGATCTCCTGTGTTTGAGGGGTGTTAAATTAAACTTAAATCTCACTGGATTGATGGTCTTTCTGTTGATTCTATAAGAATTTAACGCACCGTCTTGACACTTACTGAACATCACAAGAAAGAGAACTGAGATTTATTTTGATGAGTGTTCATTTCTTGGAAAAAGTTAATTGAAAAAAGTTATAATTGAATACAGTTGGGAATGTTTACTAATTAGATGCGCTGAAATGAAAGCAACTTCCGAGAAGGAACACTGGGATGATAGTGATATTATATCTGATCTCGCAAACAATGTGAAGTATGTTTAGATCGGTGTAGCCAAGCGTTTTGATTTTAAATCCCATGGGTCTCTTCCTTGACATAAATGTTTAATAATATCTGAGAACGTGACAACAGTCATTAATGAGGCAGTCTAGACAGCGCGGGTGAGCGCAGGTAGAGTAGAGAGAGCAGTTGTTTGGTGGTTGCAACCTAGCTCCACCTCTTTATGTTCAATTATTAATATATGCAAATACACCTGGTGCATTTATGCAAATATGACACATATAACTGTCTTGAATTTAACATTCCAGATACAATAAGAAACTATATAAATATATGAGTGCATTCTAAGAAAAAAGTGACAATTAATTGAATATCTAAAATCCATGAACTTCATTCATTATTTGTCTGCAGCCACCAGTATAATATGTTATGTTCTAGAATTCAGTCAATATCTGCTGTGTTGTAACAATGGAGTATCTTCAACCGCGACCCTCGCATTAACATCTGCTAACCATGTGTCTGTGACCATTAACATCTGCTAACCATGTGTCTGTGACCATTAACATCTGCTAACCATGTGTCTGTGACCATTAACATCTGCTAACCATGTGACCATTAACATCTGTTAACCATTTGTATGTGACCAATAACATCTGCTAACCATGTGTCTGTGACCATTAACATCTGCTAACCATGTGTCTGTGACCATTAACATCTGCTAACCATGTGACCATTAACATCTGCTAACCATGTGTCTGTGACCATTAACATCTGCTAACCATGTGTATGTGACCAATAACATCTGCTAACCATGTGTCTGTGACCAATAACATCTGCTAACCATGTGTCTGTGACCATTAACATCTGCTAACCATGTGTATGTGACCAATAACATCTGCTAACCATGTGATCATTAACATCTGCTAACCATGTGTATGTGACCATTAACATCTGCTAAACATGTGACCAATAACATCTGCTAACCATGTGTCTGTGACCATTAACATCTGCTAACCATGTGTCTGTGACCATTAACATCTGCTAACCATGTGAATGTGACCATTAACATCTGCTAAGCATGTGTATGTGACCAATAACATCTGCTAACCATGTGTGTGTGTGTGACCAATAACATCTGCTAACCATGTGTATGTGACCAATAACATCTGCTAACCATGTGTATGTGACCATTAACATCTGCTAACCATGTGTGTGTGACCATTAACATCTGCTAACCATGTGTATGTGACCATTAACATCTGCTAACCATGTGTATGTGACCATTAACATCTGCTAACCATGTGTCTGTGACCAATAACATCTGCTAACCATGTGTCTGTGACCATTAACATCTGCTAACCATGTGTGTGTGACCAATAACATCTGCTAACCATGTGTATGTGACCAATAACATCTGCTAACCATGTGTATGTGACCATTAACATCTGCTAACCATGTGTATGTGACCAATAACATCTGCTAACCATGTGTATGTGACCAATAACATCTGTTAACCATGTGTATGTGACCAATAACATCTGCTAACCATGTGTATGTGACCAATAACATCTGCTAACCATGTGTATGTGACCAATAACATCTGCTAACCATGTGTATGTGACCAATAACATCTGCTAACCATGTGTATGTGACCATTAACATCTGCTAACCATGTGTATGTGACCAATACCATCTGCTAACCATGTGTATGTGACCATTAACATCTGCTAACCATGTGTATGTGACCAATAACATCTGCTAACCATGTGTATGTGACCAATAACATCTGCTAACCATGTGTATGTGACCAATAACATCTGCTAACCATGTGTCTGTGACCAATAACATCTGCTAACCATGTGTCTGTGACCATTTACATCTGCTAACCATGTGACCAATAACATCTGCTAACCATGTGGATGTGGCCAATAACATCTGCTAATTATGTGGATGTGGCCAATAACATCTGCTAACCATGTGTATGTGACCATTAACATCTGCTAACCATGTGGATGTGGCTACCCCTAGTCAGGGTAGCCTAGTGGTTAGGGCGTTTGACTAGTAACCGAAAGGTTGCAAGTTCAAATCCCTGAGCTGACAAGGTACAAATCTGTCGTTCTGCCCCTGAACAGGCAGTTAACCCACTTTGGGTTCCTAGGCCGTCATTGAAAATAAGAATTTGTTCTTAACTGACTTGCCTAGTAAAATAAAGGTAAAATAAAATATATAAATAAAATTAACATCAGCTAACCATGTGTATGTGACAAATAAAATTAGATTTGATTGGAACTGTTGCTTTTACTAGAACTGTTATGAAAACTATTTGATGACCGTTTCTAGTGTCGTACAGTTGAAGTTGGAAGTTTACATAAACCTTAGCCAA
>NC_143022.1:88146784-88191784 GCF_057628025.1 Oncorhynchus mykiss | reverse complement strand
GAAGAAAAATATTGACTAAATAAACTGAAGTATATACAGGGGGTACCGGTACAGAGTCAATGTGGAGGCTATATACAGGGGGTACCGGTACAGAGTCAATGTGGAGGCTATATACAGGAGGTACTGGTACAGAGTCAATGTGGAGGCTATATACAGGGGGTACCGGTACAGAGTCAATGTGGAGGCTATATACAGGAGGTACTGGTACAGAGTCAATGTGGAGGCTATATACAGGGGGTACCGGTACAGAGTCAATGTGGAGGCTATATACAGGGGGTACCGGTACAGAGTCAATGTGGAGGCTATATACAGGGGGTACCGGTACAGAGTCAATGTGGAGGCTATATACAGGGGGTACCGGTACAGAGTCAATGTGGAGGCTATATACAGGGGGTACCGGTACAGAGTCAATGTGGCGGCTTTATACAGGGGGTACCGGTACAGAGTCAATGTGGAGGCTATATACAGGGGGTACCGGTACAGAGTCAATGTGCGGGGGTACAGGTTAGTCTAGGCAATTGAGGTAATATGTACATGTAGGTAGGGGTAAACTGACTAATAAACAGTGTGAAGCAGCAGCATAAAAAATAATGGGGGGGGGGGGGTGCAAATGGTCCGGGTAGCCATTTAATTAGCTGTTCAGCAGTCTTATGGCTTGGGGGTAGAACCTGTTTAGAAGCCTCTTGGACCTAGACTCTTGCACTCCTGTACCACTTTCCGTGCGGTAGCAGAGAGAACAGTCTATGACTAGGGTGGCTGGAGTCTGACACCACCTGGTATGGAGGTCCTGGATGGCAGGAAGCTTAGCCCCAGTGATGTACTGGGCCGTACCCACTACCCTCTGTAGTGCCTTGCGGTCAGAGGCCGAGCAGTTGTCATACCAAGCGGTGATGCAACCAGTCAGGATGCTCTCGATGGTGCAGCTGTAGAACCTTTTGAGGATCTGGGCACCCATGCCAAATCTTTTCAGTCTCCTGAGGGGAATAGGTTTTGTTGTGCCCTCTTCACAACTGTCTTGGTGTGTTTGGACCATGATAGTTTGTTGGTGATGTGGACACCAAAGAACTTGAAACTCTCGACACGCTCCACTACAGCCCCATAGATGTGAATGGGCTAGTGTTCGGCCCATTTTCTATAGTCCACGATCATCTCCTTGAGGGAGAGGTTGTGGTCCTGGCACCACACTGCCAGGTCTCTGACCTACTTCCTACAGGCTGTCTCATTGTTGTCGGTGATCAGGCCTACCACCGTTGTCGTCTGCAAACTTAATGATGGTGTTGGAGTTGTGTTTGGCCACGCAGTCAAGAGTGAAGAGGGAGTACAGGAGGGGACTAAGCAGCACCCCTGAGGGGCCCCCGTGTTGAGGATCAGCGTGGCAAATGTGTTGTTGCCTACCCTTACCACCTGGGGGCGGCCTGTCAGGAAGTCCAGGATCCAGTTGCAGAGGGAGATGTTTAGTCCCAGGGTCTTTAGCTTAGTGATGAGCTTTGTGGGCACTATGGTGTTGAACGCTGAGCTGCCTGAGGGTTTCACTTCCAAAAATCATCAATAAGACATCTACGATTGGAACCGGACAGAATCTAGACTTCCTCCAGATGGTGTAGGAGGAGAGTGACGTTACTGTAGATTGGAACAGGACAGAATCTAGACTTCCTCCAGATGGTGTAGGAGGAGAGTGACGTTACTGTAGATTGGAACAGGACAGAATCTAGACTTCCTCCAGATGGTGTAGGAGGAGAGTGACGTTACTGTAGATTGGAACAGGACAGAATCTAGACTTCCTCCAGATGGTGTAGGAGGAGAGTGACGTTACTGTTGATTGGAACCGGACAGAATCTAGACTTCCTCCAGATGGTGTAGGAGGAGAGTGACGTTACTGTAGATTGGAACAGGACAGAATCTAGACTTCCTCCAGATGGTGTAGGAGGAGAGTGACGTTACTGTAGATTGGAACAGGACAAAATCTAGACTTCCTCCAGATGGTGTAGGAGGAGAGTGACGTTACTGTAGATTGGAACAGGACAGAATCTAGACTTCCTCCAGATGGTGTAGGAGGAGAGTGACGTTACTGTAGATTGGAACAGGACAGAATCTAGACTTCCTCCAGATGGTGTAGGAGGAGAGTGAAGTTACTGTAGATTGGAACCGGACAGAATCTAGACTTCCTCCAGATGGTGTAGGAGGAGAGTGACGTTACTGTAGATTGGAACAGGACAAAATCTAGACTTCCTCCAGATGGTGTAGGAGGAGAGTGATGTTACTGTAGATTGGAACAGGACAGAATCTAGACTTCCTCCAGATGGTGTAGGAGGAGAGTGACTTTGCAGTATTGCAGTATCATGCCACATAATTATTTATTTATAGACTTATTATGTCTGTTTAAAAATGTTTTAGTTATCATTTTAAGATTGTGTATAATGTAGACTGTAGATTACTGTAGATTGGATAAGTGAGCTTTTCAGCCAGATGTAACTCATCCATGACAACTACTAGGCTATACTGGGTTTCATCTAGGAGCCTATTTATGTTACACTAACTGTCCAGTGAACATTTTAAAAGTTCACATTCTGTTAACTCCTATCTTAACAATGGTGTTGACTCATCCTATTCTCGTATTTGTGACCAAAGCATAAATTGGAGGAAATATCATTTTTTTTAAACCACCTAAAACTTGTATCTCCAACGCACCATTTTTAAAAATGCTTATAGAAGATGATGTCATCTTACTGAGGAAGACGAGCTGACTAATCAGCAGTCTACTTTTTTAAAAATGTATTTAACCTTTATTTAACTAGGCAAGTCAGTTAAGAACATATTCTTATTTACAAACCCTAAACCAAATAAAAAATACATTACTACTAAAACTCTGGGCTGTTCCTGTTCCTGTCAGTTCCCCTCACAGAAAAGTCTGAGTGGGATCTTTGGGATGTTGCAATGTAAAACTGTTGAGGTCAAGGTTAGGGTTAGGTAAGGGTTATTGTTAAGGTTAAGGTTAGAATAAGGGTAAGGGTTAAGGTTTAAGGTAGGGGCGTCCCAAGGATCCCACTTAGCATCTACCCCCCCACTGTCTGTGGCTTCTCTAAATGCCTGAGACATCTATAGTATATGAACCCGTTTCAAGTGAAATAAGATCAATTGTCAAGCGCTTTGAGGCAGGGTAGAGATTTCTTCTCCATATCCCTCAGAATACCAGACAAATTACTGAGGTGGGATGGTGCTTCTCTGAAGTCTAGAAATAGATTCCTCTACATTTGTTATTTTCTCTCCTCCTTTCTCTCCTTCCTCCCCTTCTTTTTCTCTCTCCCTCCTGCTTTCCCTCCTCCCTCTCTCTCTGTCTCTTCCCTCTTCCCTCTTCCCCCCTTTCCTCCCTCTTCCGCTCTCTCTCTCTATCCCTCTCTTCCTCCCTCCCTCTCTTCTCCTCCTCTCTCTTTTTCCCTCTCATGTCTGACAGATGACTGGGGATTCTTACTCTTTCTCAAGACATCCAGTGTGTGTGTGTGTGTGTGTGTGTGTGTGTGTGTGTGTGTGTGTGCGTGTGTGCGTGCGTGTGTGTGGGAAGATTGGAGAAGCAAGAGGTAGATGTGCAAGTAGGCGATAATGGCATTGCGAGTTGCAGGTTACCGTTTATTGTTATTAATCTTTCCCTGGAAGCAGAACTGAGTGATTTCTGGGCCAGCTAGACGGGCCAATTGCAAAGTCAAAATGAGCTATTATCGTAAAAATGTGCTATTTGGGTTAGCATTGTGCTATTTGGGTTAGCATTGTGCTATTTGGGTTAGCATTGTGGTTAAGGTTAGGTATGAAATGTTCTGACTTTGTGGCTGTGCCAGCTA
Source organism: Oncorhynchus mykiss (assembly GCF_057628025.1). NCBI lineage: Eukaryota > Metazoa > Chordata > Actinopteri > Salmoniformes > Salmonidae > Oncorhynchus > Oncorhynchus mykiss. Next base: position 88,187,951 of record NC_143022.1, on the reverse strand, counting down.
GTGATCCCTCTGCAGAGCTGCCTCCATGATTCATGACAATACATGCCAACCTGCTACAGAGTTAGAGAATGAGGTAAAACAGAAAGAAAAACAGCAAAGCTTTACTTCTAAATATTCTTATCCTTGGTATCAGACCAGCGCTATATCAGGCAGCAAACTCCATCAAGACATACAGTAACTACAGTAAAGTCTGAGTAAAGGACAACCAGATACTGTGTTGGTGACTTTGTCTTGACTGTGTTGGCTGTCCTGCGGGGCTCACTTGGTAGAGCTGCACTGCCATAAAATATTGCATGATGAAGGAGAGGAAATGCAGGTTTAAATTTCACCAAGTAGAAAGGGAAGAGGTAGAAAGGATGCTGTTGTCTCTTTCGCATGACTAGTCACCTGGAACAGATCATCTGGACACCACTTAGAGTTACAGCTAACCAAATATCTAGCCCAATCTCTCATATTTCTAATGAGTGCTTGATGTATGGGGTGTGCCCAGAAGTCTGGAAAGAGTCAAAGGGTATTCCACGACCTAAGGGAAAAAGATCTGCATTCACTGGTCCTAATAGTCGTCCTATAAGTTAATTATTGGAAAAATGTGTATCTGTACAAATCAAGGATTATTTCTCATGTAATGGTCTGATAACAGGTTTCCAGCATACAAAGAAGGGCATTCCATGAGTACGGCCTTAGCACAAATGACAGATGATTGGTAAAGAGTATGGATGACAGGAAGTTAGTTGGTGCAGCGTTGCCAGATTTCAGTGCTGCTTTTGATGTCATTTATCATGAACTGTTACTAGGTAATGTCACCATCGTTGTTGTAATAAACAGACCAAGACGCAGCGTGCGTAGAGTTCCCCATGTTTATTTAAAAGACACTCACAGAAAACAATAAAGCGCAAAACGAAACGTGAAGCTAATGTAGTGCTCGCAGGCAACTATACATAAACAAGAGAGAGACAACGAATGAGACAGCTGCCTCTGATTGGGAACCATACCAGCCCAACATAGAAATAAAAAAACTAGAGTAGCCACCCTAGTCACATCCCGACCTAATCTATCTTCACGAACCCTGGCTAACAAATTGAATCAGCAATACAAAATTGGGTTTAAATATTGATTTACTAAATACCTAACTAATCACATAGAATTACATATACACAGAATGAATTATACCTTGATTACAAATGATGTCATAAAGGACAGCTGGTTACACAAAAAAAAGGGGCTGGGTGAAAGAGCGGGAAGTGAAAGAGTGAAAGAGCAGGAAGACTGAGGGACAAAGGGAGAATCTGTGCTATCGTAAATACAGGATCTTGTGCATTGTAAATTACCGCCCTTTTGGAAAAGGAAAATGTAATAAATATTTTCTCTGAGCTGCGCTTCGGTAGGTTGGTGGTAGATGGAAGGCCGTGTTGCCAAACCGAGTCCTTTGTCCTTTGAAGAATGTCTCTGGTGGTCAGTTGGATACGTTGTAGTAACGTCATTGTGTGGTAGACGGGATACTCTGTCTGTTCTTTCCTAGCCCGCGTTTGCAGCTGCTGTTGCTAACTCAACGGCTAGGAGGTATCACTTCTGTAGTGAATAAGAGTTCAAAGTTCATACTATTCGCAACCAAAGCTCACGCTGAGGTTGGCTTAGTTCTGTAGTTGACATGTTAGTCCTTTTAACGCAGAGGCTGCAGACCTCGGGTACTTGGAAAAGGTTACATACTCGTCAAGGCTTTATATAGTGGAGCGAGAAGGGTGTGTCTGAAAAGTTTTATAACCCATGTCCCTTCACAGGGGCGGGCCACTGATTGAGCAGAGCCCTAACCTTATGAAAACCCAAATCTCTCATTTGGAAGCTAAAATTACATTTAATCTCTTTACCAATAATTTTATATTCAAATATTTAAATTGAACAACAATTCCATGTGACTCCGATAACTATAATGTGCAGACTTTCCACTGTAGAGTTTATGTCATTTTATCATTGATGAGAATGTGTCAGATGACAACCGAACTGACATCATATTCATTAAGTACCACCGCATATGTTTAATTGTTGTTAACCAAGGTGTTTTCAAATGTCACATCAGTAGGGTAGAGAGAGGAAAAAGGAGGGAAGAGGTATTTATGACTGTCATAAACCTACCCCCAGGCCAACGTCATGACACAACATAGAGAATAAAAGGCTCTCTATGGTTAGGGCGTGACAGGTAAACTCAAATTGATATGAACAAATTGTTGTTGAACATATTTTAAACTAAATGTATTGTACTTGGTTCAAGATACAGTATATGCTTGCTGATGATCTCCAATTGAATTTGTTGATGAATAGAACGCATGTAGAGCAAGTGAAAAAAACAAAACTACTAGGTGTCATATTGGACACATAGATAATATTGTTATTAAGATGGGTAAGGGAATTGCTGTTACAATAATATTTTCAGAGTATGCAACATCTAGCACACTGAATCAGGTGATTCAATCCCTTGTCCTATCACACTTATCACACTTAGAGTACTGTCCAGTTATATGGTCAATCACTGGTTGTCACACCCTGACCTTAGAGAGCCCTTTTATTAGTTAGGTCAGGGTGTGACTAGGGTGGGCAATCTTTTTTTTTCTATTTCTTTGTTGGACGGGTATGGTTCCCAATCAGAGGCAGCTGTCTATCGTTGTCTCTGATTGGGGATCATACTTAGGTAGCCTTTATCCCACCTGTAGTTTGTGGGATCTTGTTTTGGTACTGTTTTGGTACTTTAGTTGTGCTGTGTAGCCCAACTAAACTTAATGTTTTGTTAGTATTTGTTGTTTTTTCAGTGTTCATTGAATAAAGTAAGATGTACGCCTACCACGCTGCACCTTGGTCCCATCCTTCCATCAACGAGCATAACACTGGTCCTATCGCACTGAGAGTACTACCCGGTTATATGGTCAATCCCTGGTCCTATCACACTTAGAGTACTACCCGGTTATATGGTCAATCCCTGGTCCTATCACACTTAGAGTACTGTCCAGCTTTAGTATTGCCAGTGTAACAGTATAGCTTCCGTCCCTCTCCTCGCTCCTCCCTGGGCTTGAACCAGCAACACAACGACAACAGCCACCCTCAAAGCAGCGTTACCCATGCAGAGCAAGGGGAACAACCACAGGTTCAGAGCAAGTGACGTTTTAAACGATATTAGCGCACGCTAACTAGCTAGCCATTTCACTTCGGTTACACCAGCCTCATCTCGGGAGTTGATAGGCATGAAGTCATAAACATCGCAATGCTTGACGCACAACGAAGAGCTGCTGGCAAAACGCAGGAAAGTGCTGTTTGAATGAATGTTTACGCGCCTGCTTCTGCCTACCACTGCTCAGTCAGATACTTAGATACTTGTATGCTTGTATGCTCAGTCAGATTATATGCAACGCAGGACACGCTAGATAATATCTAGTAATATCATCAACCATGTGTAGTTAACTAGTGATTATGATTGATTGATTGTTTTTTATAAGATAAGTTTAATGCTATCTAGCAACTTACCTTGGCTTACTGCATTCGCGTAACAGGCAGTCTCCTTGTGGAGTGCAACAAGAGGCAGGTCGTTATTGCGTTGGACTAGTTAACTGTAAGGTTGCAAGATTAGATCCCCCGGGCTGACAAGGTGAAAATCTGTCGTTCTGCCCCTGAAGGAGGCAGTTAACCCACCGTTCCTAGGCCATCATTGAAAATAAGAATGTGCTCTCAACTGACTTGCCTAGCTAAATAAAGATTCAATAAAGGAGTAAAAAAAATATATAATAATCGGCAAAATGACTAGTTTTGACTAGTTAGGGCAAAACAGACCTCTGCAAATAGCTCCAATTACCCCCATGACTCCTAGCTAATCCATTCCATATCATCTCCACACACACATCAAATATAACTGATACTTAGAGCCACAATCTATATAATATCTTCAAAGTGTATTAGTCTGTATATTAAAGGAGCGATATGACATATTTTAGCCATAATCCATTTCTTCATGGTCGGGTGGCTCACAATGCATCTCATTTCCTCAGCACTCCCTTCCTAAAGCAGTGAACAGTGTCAGCCTGTTTGTCTTCCTCAGCACTCCCTTCCTAAAGCAGTGAACAGTATCAGCCTGTTTGTCTTCCTCAGCACTCCCTTCCTAAAGCAGTGAACAGTGTCAGCCTGTTTGTCTTCCTCAGCACTCCCTTCCTAAAGCAGTGAACAGTGTCAGCCTGTTTGTCTTCCTCAGCACTCCCTTCCTAAAGCAGTGAACAGTGTCAGCCTGTTTGTCTTCCTCAGCACTCCCTTCCTAAAGCAGTGATCAGTATCAGCCTGTTTGTCTTCCTCAGCACTCCCTTCCTAAAGCAGTGAACAGTGTTAGCCTGTTTGTCTTCCTCAGCACTCCCTTCCTAAAGCAGTGATCAGTATCAGCCTGTTTGTCTTCCTCAGCACTCCCTTCCTAAAGCAGTGAACAGTGTTAGCCTGTTTGTCTTCCTCAGCAATCCCTTCCTAAAGCAGTGAACAGTGTTAGCCTGTTTGTCTTCCTCAGCACTCCCTTCCTAAAGCAGTGAACAGTGTCAGCCTGTTTGTCTTCCTCAGCACTCCCTTCCTAAAGCAGTGAACAGTATCAGCCTGTTTGTCTTCCTCAGCACTCCCTTCCTAAAGCAGTGAACAGTGTTAGCCTGTTTGTCTTCCTCAGCAATCCCTTCCTAAAGCAGTGAACAGTGTCAGCCTGTTTGTCTTCCTCAGCACTCCCTTCCTAAAGCAGTGAACAGTATCAGCCTGTTTGTCTTCCTCAGCACTCCCTTCCTAAAGCAGTGAACAGTGTCAGCCTGTTTGTCTTCCTCAGCACTCCCTTCCTAAAGCAGTGAACAGTGTTAGCCTGTTTGTCTTCCTCAGCAATCCCTTCCTAAAACAGTGAACAGTGTTAGCCTGTTTGTCTTCCTCAGCACTCCCTTCCTAAAGCAGTGAACAGTGTCAGCCTGTTTGTCTTCCTCAGCACTCCCTTCCTAAAGCAGTGAACAGTGTTAGCCTGTTTGTCTTCCTCAGCACTCCCTTCCTAAAGCAGTGAACAGTGTTAGCCTGTTTGTCTTCCTCAGCACTCCCTTCCTAAAACAGTGAACAGTGTTAGCCTGTTTGTCTTCCTCAGCACTCCCTTCCTAAAGCAGTGAACAGTGTTAGCCTGTTTGTCTTCCTCAGCAATCCCTTCCTAAAGCAGTGAACAGTATCAGCCTGTTTGTCTTCCTCAGCACTCCCTTCCTAAAGCAGTGAACAGTGTTAGCCTGTTTGTCTTCCTCAGCAATCCCTTCCTAAAGCAGTGAACAGTATTAGCCTGTTTGTCTTCCTCAGCACTCCCTTCCTAAAGCAGTGAACAGTATCAGCCTGTTTGTCTTCCTCAGCACTCCCTTCCTAAAGCAGTGAACAGTGTTAGCCTGTTTGTCTTCCTCAGCACTCCCTTCCTAAAGCAGTGATCAGTATCAGCCTGTTTGTCTTCCTCAGCACTCCCTTCCTAAAGCAGTGATCAGTATCAGCCTGTTTGTCTTCCTCAGCACTCCCTTCCTAAAGCAGTGAACAGTATCAGCCTGTTTGTCTTCCTCAGCAATCCCTTCCTAAAGCAGTGAACAGTGTTAGCCTGTTTGTCTTCCTCAGCAATCCCTTCCTAAAACAGTGAACAGTGTTAGCCTGTTTGTCTTCCTCAGCAATCCCTTCCTAATGCAGTGAACAGTGTTAGCCTGTTTGTCTTCCTCAGCAATCCCTTCCTAAAGCAGTGAACAGTGTTAGCCTCTGTTTGCTCTGTCTTTCCTCAGACAACAGTGTCTCTGTTCCAGATGAATCTACAGCCACTCACTCTGACGCTCTCCTTGATATAACTGCAGAGGCAGCAGAAAGAGCTGAAACAGCCACACACGTCTCTCCCCTGTTCTCCTCTCCTCTGTCTGCATGATACCCTCTCTTCTCCTCTCCTCTCCTGTCAGAGTGTGTGATACTGATAGCTGGTGTACAAAACAGAGATTTGGGGTATGAGAGAGAGAGAGAAAGCGAGAGGGACAAACACCTGCCTGCAAGTGACAGCATTCCCTCCCCCATATGCCCCCCTAGGCACAACTATGACAACATAACCAACAAAAACGGGTCACAACTCCTGCAGCTCTGTCGCATGCTGGGTATGTACATAGTCAATGGTAGGCTTCGAGGGGACTCCTATGGTAGGTACGCCTATAGCTCATCTCTTGGCAGTAGTACTGTAGACTACTTTATCACTGACCTCAACCCAAAGTCTCTCATAGCGTTCACAGTCAGCCCACTGACACCCCTATCAGACCACAGCAAAATCACAGTCTACTTGAACAGAGCAATACTCAATCATGAAGCATCAAAGCCAAAGGAACTGAGTAACATTAAGAAATGCTATAGATGGAAGGAATGCAGTTTGGAAACCTATCAAAAAACAATTAGGCAACAACAAATTCAATCCCTTTTAGACAATTTCCTGGGTAAAACTTTCCGCTGTAATAATGAAGGTGTAAACCTGGCAGTAGAAAATCTTAACAGTATATTTGACCTCTCAGCTTCCCTATTAAATCTAAAAATCTAAAAAAAAACACTGAAGAAAATGAACAACAATGACAAATGGTTTGATGAAGAATGCAAAAATCTAAGAAAGAAATTGAGAAACCTGTCCAACCAAAAACATAGAGACCTGGAAAACCTGAGTCTACGCCTTCACAATGGTGAATCACTAAAACAATACAGAAATACACTACGTAAAAAGAAGGAACAGCACGTCAGAAACCAGCATTAACACCAGCATTAACATTTAACATCATCCTTAGCGCTGACATCTTCCCCAATATTAAAAACCAAGGACTGATCACCCCAATCCACAAAAGTGGAGACAAATTTGACCCCAATAACTACCGAGGGATATGCATCAACAGCAACCTTGAGAAAATCCTCTGCATTATCATTAACAGCAGACTCGTACATTTCCTCAATGAAACAATGTACAGAGAAAATGTCAAATCGTCTTTTTACCAAATTACCATACAACAGACCATGTATTCACCCTGCACACCTAATTGACAACCAAAAAACCAAAATAAAGGTAAAGTCTTCTCATACTTTATTGATTTCAAAAAAGCCTTTGACTAAATTTGGCATGAGGGTCTGCTATACAAATTGACGGAAAGTGGTGTTTGGGGTAAAACATACAACATTATAAAATCCATGTACACAAACAACAAGTGTGCGGTCAAGATTGGCAAAAAACACACATTTCTTCCCACAGGGCCGTGGGGTGAGACAGGGATGCAGCTTAAGCCCCACCCTCTTCAACATATATATCAACGAATTGGCGAAGGCACTAGAAAAGTCTGTAGCACCCGGCCTCACCCTACTAGAATCTGAAGTCAAATGTCTACTGTTTGCTGATGATCTGGTGCTTCTGTCACCAACCAAGGAGGACCTACAGCAGCACCTAGATCTTCTGCACAGATTCTGCCAGACCTGGGCCCTGACAGTAATCTCAGTAAGACCAAAATAATGGTGTTCCAAAAAAGGTCCAGTCACCAGGACCACAAATACAAATTCCATCTAGACACCATTGCCCTAGAGCACACAAAAAAACAATACATAACTTGGCCTAAACATCAGCGCCACAGGTAACTTCCACAAAGCTGTGAACGATGTGAAGGGCAAGAAGGGCATTCTATGCCATCAAAAGGTACATAAAATTCAACATACCAATTAGGATCTGGCTAAAAATACTTGAATGAGTCATAGAGCCCATTGCCCTTTATGGTTCTGAGGTCTGGGTTCCGCTCACCAACCAAGATTTCACAAAATGGGACAAACACCAAATTGAGACTCTGCATGCAGAATTCTGCAAAAATATCCTCCGTGTACAACGTAGAACACCAAATAATGCATGCAGAGCAGAATTAGGCCGATACCCACTAATTATAAAAATCCATAAAAGAGCCGTTAAATTCTACAACCACAACAAACCTTCCATAACAAAGCCATAACCTACAGAGATATGAACCTGGAGAAGAGTCCCCTAAGCAAGCTGGTCCTGGGGCTCTGTTCACAAACACAAACACACCCCACAGAGCCACAGATCTTTGGATTTGTTTACCAAACGCCCTAACAAAAGGAGCTATTTGGACATAAATTATGAACTTTATCGAACAAATCAAACATTTATTATGGAACTGGGATTCGTGGGAGTAAATTCTGATGAAGATCATCAAAGGTAAGTTAATATTTATAATGTTATTTCTGACTTCTGTTGACTGCACAATATGGCGGATAGCTTTTCGGCTTGTTTGGTCTCTGAGCGCTGTACTCAGATTATTGCATGGTATGCTTTTTACATACAGTTTTTTTTTAATCTGACACAGCGGTTGCATGAAGGAGACGTTTATCTAAAGTTCCATGTATAATAGTTGTATCTTTTATCAATGTTTATTATGAGTATTTCTGTGAATTGATGTGGCTCTCTGCAAAAACACTGTATGTTTTGGAACTACTGAACCTAACACGACAATGTAAAATGAGATTTTTGGATATAAATATGCACTTTATCGAACAAAACATACATGTATTGTGTAACATGAAGTCCTATGAGTGTCATCTGATGAAGATCATCAAAGGTTAGAGATTCATTTTATCTCTAATTCTGCTTTTTGTGAATCCTCTCTTTGGCTAGAAAAATGGCTTTGTTTTTCTGTGACTTGGTGGTGACCTAACATAATCGCTTGTGGTGCTTTCGCTGTAAAGCCTTTTTGAAATCAGACACTGTGGCTGGATTAACGAGAATTGTATCTTTAAAAGTTTATAAAATACTTGTATGCTTGAGGAATGTTAATTATGAGATTTTTGTTGTTTTGAGTTTGGCGCCCTGCACATTCACTGGCTGTTGGCGGGGTGGGACTCTACCGTCCCGAATATCCCAGAGAGGTTTTAATGTTCAATGTATGGTTATTTTGACCCTAGGTTATTGTTGTTCCCGTTGACAATTTTGATTCTTATTATTTTCATATTGTAAATATCCAAAGTAAGCTTTGGCAATATGTACATTGTTACGTTATGCCAATATAGCAAATTGAATTGAATTGAATTGAAATGAGTAAAAGGAAGAGAGAGAGAGAGAAAGAGAGAGAGTGAGAGTTTTAGTAGGTAGTGCTGAGGGAGGTTGTGGGACTGACCTGGTTTCAGTACATGAAGGGAGGAGGAGACACTATGAAGGAGGTGCGGCCGATCAACCGACCCTCTCTCATCCAGACACACATGACAGACAGGCACAGAGACCAACATCTAGACACACATTACAGACAGGCACAGAGATCAACATGGTCTTAGACTACATTAGGTCCCAGGGCTATATGCAGAGAGAAGAACATGTTCTCATTAGACTACATTAGGTCTCAGGGCTATATGCAGAGAGAAGAACATGTTCTCATTAGATTACAGTAGGTCCCAGGGCTATATGCAGAGAGAAGAACATGTTCTCATTAGACTACAGTAGGTCCCAGGGGTATATGCAGAGAGAAGAACATGTCTTCATTAGACTACAGTAGGGCCCAGGGCTTTATGCAGAGAGAAGAACATGTTCTCAGACTACAGTAGGTCCCAGGGCTTTATGCAGAGAGGACATGTTCTCAGACTACATTAGGTCCCAGGGCTTTATGCAGAGAGAAGAACATGTTCTCATTAGACTACATTAGGTCCCAGGGCTATATGCAGAGAGAAGAACATGTTCTCATTAGACTACATTAGGTCCCAGGGCTATATGCAGGGAAAAGAACATGTTCTCATTAGACTACAGTATGTCCCAGGGCTTTATGCAGAGAGAAGAACATGTTGTCATTAGACTACAGTAGGTCCCAGGGCTATATGCAGAGAGAAGAACATGTTCTCATTAGACTACAGTAGGTCCCAGGGCTTTATGCAGAGAGGACATGTTCTCAGACTACATTAGGTCCCAGGGCTATATGCAGAGAGAAGAACATGTTGTCATTAGACTACAGTAGGTCCCAGGGCTGTATGCAGAGAGAAGAACATGTTGTCATTAGACTACAGTAGGTTCCAGGGCTGTATGCAGAGAGAAGAACATGTTCTCATTAGACTACAGTAGGTCCCAGGGCTTTATGCAGAGAGAATAACATGTTGTCATTAGACTACAGTAGGGCCCAGGGCTGTATGCAGAGAGAAGAACATGTTCTCATTAGACTACAGTAGGTCCCAGGGCTTTATGCAGAGAGAAGAACATGTTGTCATTAGACTACAGTATGTCCCAGGGCTGTATGCAGAGAGAAGAACATGTTGTCATTAGACTACAGTAGGGCCCAGGGCTTTATGCAGAGAGAAGAACATGTTCTCATTAGACTACAGTAGGGCCCAGGGCTGTATGCAGAGAGAAGAACATGTTCTCAGACTACAGTAGGCCCCAGGGCTATATGCAGAGAGAAGAACATGTTCTCAGACTACAGTAGGTCCCAGGGCTGTATGCAGAGAGAAGAACATGTTCTCAGACTACAGTAGGTCCCAGGGCTATATGCAGAGAGAAGAACATGTTGTCATTAGACTACAGTAGCTCCCAGGGCTGTATGCAGAGAGAAGAACATGTTGTCATTAGACTACAGTAGGTCCCAGGGCTTTATGCAGAGAGGACATGTTCTCATTAGACTACAGTAGGGCCCAGGGCTTTATGCAGAGAGAAGAACATGTTGTCATTAGACTACAGTAGGTCCCAGGGCTATATGCAGAGAGAAGAACATGTTGTCATTAGCCTACAGTAGGTCCCAGGGCTATATGCAGAGAGAAGAACATGTTGTCATTAGACTACAGTAGGTCCCAGGGCTATATGCAGAGAGAAGAACATGTTCTCATTAGACTACAGTAGGTACCAGGGGTATATGCAGAGAGAAGAACATGTTCTCATTAGACTACAGTAGGGCCCAGGGCTTTATGCAGAGAGAAGAACATGTTCTCAGACTACAGTAGGTCCCAGGGCTTTATGCAGAGAGGACATGTTCTCAGACTACATTAGGTCCCAGGGCTTTATGCAGAGAGAAGAACATGTTCTCATTAGACTACAGTAGGGCCCAGGGCTTTATGCAGAGTTGACATGTTCTCAGACTACATTAGGTCCCAGGGCTATATGCAGAGAGAAGAACATGTTGTCATTAGACTACATTAGGTCCCAGGGCTATATGCAGAGAGAAGAACATGTTGTCATTAGACTACAGTAGGGCCCAGGGCTTTATGCAGAGAGAATAACATGTTGTCATTAGACTACAGTAGGGCCCAGGGCTGTATGCAGAGAGAAGAACATGTTCTCAGACTACAGTAGGTCCCAGGGCTATATGCAGAGAGAAGAACATGTTGTCATTAGACTACAGTAGCTCCCAGGGCTGTATGCAGAGAGAAGAACATGTTGTCATTAGACTACAGTAGGTCCCAGGGCTTTATGCAGAGAGGACATGTTCTCATTAGACTACAGTAGGGCCCAGGGCTTTATGCAGAGAGAAGAACATGTTGTCATTAGACTACAGTAGGTCCCAGGGCTATATGCAGAGAGAAGAACATGTTGTCATTAGCCTACAGTAGGTCCCAGGGCTATATGCAGAGAGAAGAACATGTTGTCATTAGACTACAGTAGGTCCCAGGGCTATATGCAGAGAGAAGAACATGTTCTCATTAGACTACAGTAGGTACCAGGGCTGTATGCAGAGAGAAGAACATGTTCTCATTAGACTACAGTAGGTCCCAGGGCATTATGCAGAGAGAAGAACATGTTCTCATTAGACTACAGTAGGTCCCAGGGCTTTATGCAGAGAGAAGAACATGTTCTCATTAGACTACAGTAGGTCCCAGGGCTATATGCAGAGAGAAGAACATGTTCTCATTAGACTACAGTAGGTCCCAGGGCTATATGCAGAGAGAAGAACATGTTCTCATTAGACTACAGTAGGGCCCAGGGCTTTATGCAGAGAGAAGAACATGTTCTCAGACTACAGTAGGTCCCAGGGCTTTATGCAGAGAGGACATGTTCTCAGACTACATTAGGTCCCAGGGCTTTATGCAGAGAGAAGAACATGTTCTCATTAGACTACAGTAGGGCCCAGGGCTTTATGCAGAGTTGACATGTTCTCAGACTACTTTAGGTCCCAGGGCTATATGCAGAGAGAATAACATGTTCTCATTAGACTACATTAGGTCCCAGGGCTATATGCAGAGAGAAGAACATGTTGTCATTAGACTACAGTAGGGCCCAGGGCTTTATGCAGAGAGAAGAACATGTTGTCATTAGACTACAGTAGGGCCCAGGGCTGTATGCAGAGAGAAGAACATGTTGTCATTAGACTACAGTAGGTCCCAGGGCTTAATGCAGAGAGAAAAACATGTTGTCATTAGACTACAGTAGGTCCCAGGGCTTAATGCAGAGAGAAGAACATGTTGTCATTAGACTACAGTAGGTCCCAGGGCTTTATGCAGAGAGAAGAACATGTTCTCATTAGACTACAGTAGGTCCCAGGGCTGTATGCAGAGAGAAGAACATGTTCTTATTAGACTACAGTAGGTCCCAGGGCTGTATGCAGAGAGAAGAACATGTTCTTATTAGACTACAGTAGGTACCAGGGCTGTATGCAGAGAGAAGAAAATGTTGTCAATAGACTACAGTAGGTCCCAGGGCTTTATGCAGAGAGAAGAACATGTTCTCATTAGACTACAGTAGGGCCCAGGGCTGTATGTCTGTAACTGTTATGTGTTGTGACATCATTTGTTATGCTATTCATTGTTTAGGCCTCTACGTCGAAGAGGGAAATAAAACATCTCAATCACACAGAACTGCTGACACAATAGGCCTTTAACTTTCTGTCTCCCAAGCTGACATGGGTTTGCAGTTCTATTTCACATCAGGGTTTCTGCTCTACAGTTCTCCTGTACGTCACATTAGCAGACCAGACACAGAGTCACAGACACAGTCACAGACACGGACTGTAAAAGAGAGTGAGATACAGTAACCCTCACAGACACAGCAACCGTCAGTGGTAATAGGAAATGGGCTGTGGAGATAACAACATTCACAGAAAGCTCATTGCTTGTTCATGGCCGGAAAATTCCCACTGGGCACGGACATCAATTCAACGTCTATTCTACGTTGGTTCAACGTCATTTCATTGAAATGAAGTGGATACAACGTTGATTCAACGAGTGTGTGCCCAGTGGCTCTTTGCAATCTGAACTGCATGTAACATAGAGGTGGTTTTTGAAAGTGGGGGGTTGCCATGGCAACGTGATGCCGTGTAGACCAGAGTACTCTCAGCCAACAGCTACCGCTGTGAACCTTCTGCTGTTACTTTCTATCTGACAAGAGATAAATATAATAGACAGCAACCACAACATTACATTATAAGGGTGAAGGAAACTGCAACATTAAGTGTCTTAACAGGGCGTTGGGACACCAAGAGCCAGAACAGACAGACTGAGACTTTTCATAGATTCTACAAGTGTCTGGAACTCTATTGGAGGGATGCGACACCATTCTTCCACCAGAAATTCCATAATTTGGTGTTTTGTTGAAGTTGGTGGGAAACACTGTCTCAGGTGCCGCTCCAGAATCTCCCATAAGTGTTCAATTGGGTTGAGGTCTGGTAACAGACAGCAATGGCATACATAGTTTTCATGCTCATCAAACCATTCAGTAACCACTTGTGCCCTGTGGATGGAGGCAATATCATCCTATGGGGGCATTGCCATGGTAGTCAAAAGAATGGCCTGCCCAGCATTTTTATACATGACCCTAAGCATGATGGGATTTTAATTGCTTAATTAACTCAGGAACCACACCTGTGTGGAAGCACCTGCATTCAATATACTTTGTATCCCCTCATTTACTCCAGTGTTTATTTAGTCAGTTACCTGTACATCCACTGGGGAGTAAAGAAGCTGTTCATCTCTGTCTGTCCCTGTGTCCCAATTATCTGTCATTTCTCCCAAACTGTTGCACTCCTGCCAACACATTTGACAACATTGTGTGCTAGAGGCAGTTTTCACACACCATATTTCTTATACCAGTCTTATAGAAATAATAAAATTGTGCCTTGAATTAGTCCTTTTGGAAGTTATCTTAGTAAGCCCTTATCAGAACCAGACCCATAGTTCTCTTACCACCTTCCCTATCTAATCCATGAAGGGAAGTGACCAAGTGCACATTTCGGAAAGAGAACAGCGAATGACTATCTTCTCCCATGAAGGTGACACTTAGTCCCCAATCTAAAGCAGCAGCACATCTCTGTACTGTAACACCTGGGAGCCAACAGACACCTGGACCTCAACACCTTGTCAGTAACTGAACACGCACACACACAGACACACACACACGCATGCACGCATAACCATGGCACAGTTTCTGGATAATATTGTATATGGGACATTTAAACACATCACATTGCTTTCACGCAACCATGAGTTTTGCATAAGGAAGGTAAACGGTATATGGGTTGGATAACTTGTTTATTTTGTTCGGAAGTGACATCTGAGTCTAATTGGTAGACTATGAATGTAAAACTCATCAATCAAGTCCGTAAGTTGCTCGCACACACATCTACAGACGCATCCCCACACACACACATACACACATACACACACATCTACAGACGCATCCCCACACACACATACACACACATCTACAGACGCATCCCCACACACACATACACACACATCTACAGACGCATCCCCACACACACATACACACACATCTACAGACGCATCCCCACACACACATACACACACATCTACAGACGCATCCCCACACACACATACACACACATCTACAGACGTATCCCCACACACACACATACACACACATCTACAGACGCATCCCCACACACACATCTACAGACGCATCCCCACACACACATACACACACATCTACAGACGCATCCCCACACACACACACACACACACATCTACAGACGCATCCCCACACACACATACACACACATCTACAGACACATCCCCACACACACATACACACACATCTACAGACGCATCCCCACAAACACATCTACAGACACATCCCCATACACACATACACACACATCTACAGACGCATCCCCACACACACATACACACACATCTACAGACGCATCCCCACACACACATATACACATCTACAGACGCATCCCCACACACACATACACACACATCTACAGACGCATCCCCACACACATACACACACATCTACAGACGCATCCCCACACACACATACACACACATCTACAGACGTATCCCCACTCACATACACACACATCTACAGACGCATCCACACACACACATACACACACATCTACAGACGCATCCCCACACACACATACACACACATCTACAGACGCATCCCCACACACACATACACACACATCTACAGACGCATCCCCACACACACATACACACCCACACACTTTTGGAAAGAACCTGGATTTACCCCTTACAGAGACCTACATTATTTATCAACTTAGTAGACACTCCTTTCTGTATCTGGGGCAATTTACAGTTTCATATTTTCATCCTTGAGACATTTAGCATCGGATAGGATCAGGACTTTGCAGAGATGCATAGTTACAACAATGGAATAATTACTTAATATAGATACCTGATCCAAACAAAACCAATCATCTTTCTATTTGGAAGTTAACTGTAAAAGTATGAAACTTGGGACAATTCCCAGGAAAGAGTAACAGTGGGTACATTATATCAAGTTTAATACGTAATGAGTGACAATAACAGAACAAGAATCCATATCAGAGTAGAACAATTGTCCAAACCTGTAAACCTGGTCTGACTCATAGAGAGCATTAGCTAAGAGGTTCATATCATTTATATATAGCACATTAGCTAAGAGGTTCATATCATTTATATATAGCACATTAGCTAACTGGTTCATATCATTTATATATAGAGCATTAACTAAGAGGTTCATATCATTTATATATACCACATTAGCTAAGAGGTTCATATCATTTATATATAGAGCATTAGCTAAAAGGTTCATATCATTTATATATACCACATTAGCTAAGAGGTTCATATCATTTATATATAGAGCATTAGCTAAGAGGTTCATATCATTTATACAGTGCCTTGCGAAAGTATTCGGCCCCCTAGAACTTTGCGACCTTTTGCCACATTTCAGGCTTCAAACATAAAGATATAAAACTGTATTTTTTTGTGAAGAATCAACAACAAGTGGGACACAATCATGAAGTGGAACGACATTTATTGGATATTTCAAACTTTTTTAACAAATCAAAAACTGAAAAATTGGGCGTGCTAAATTATTCAGCCCCTTTACTTTCAGTGCAGCAAACTCTCTCCAGAAGTTCAGTGAGGATCTCTGAATGATCCAATGTTGACCTAAATGACTAATGATGATAAATACAATCCACCTGTGTGTAATCAAGTCTCCGTATAAATGCACCTGCACTGTGATAGTCTCAGAGGTCCGTCAAAAGCGCAGAGAGCATCATGAAGAACAAGGAACACACCAGGCAGGTCCAAGATATTGTTGTGAAGAAGTTTAAAGCCGGATTTGGATACAAAAAGATTTCCCAAGCTTTAAACATCCCAAGGAGCACTGTGCAAGCGATAATATTGAAATGGAAGGAGTATCAGACCACTGCAAATCTACCAAGACCTGGCCGTCCCTCTAAACTTTCAGCTCATACAAGGAGAAGACTGATCAGAGATGCAGCCAAGAGGCCCATGATCACTCTGGATAAACTGCAGAGATTTACAGCTGAGGTGGGAGACTCTGTCCATAGGACAACAATCAGTCGTATATTGCACAAATCTGGCCTTTATGTGTCATGTATTGTCATGTTGTGTCTTTCTGTCCTTTCCTTTCACCCTGTCTCCCTCTGCTGGTCGTATTAGGTTACCTTTTCTCCCCCGCTTTCCCCCAGCTGTTCCTTGTCTCCTCCTGACTACCTCGTCACCCCTTTTCCCACCTGTTCCCTTTTTCCCTCTGATTAGTCCCCTATATCTCTCTCTGTTTTTGTTCCTGTCCTTGTCGGATTCTTGTTTGTTGTGTTTCATGCCTGAACCAGACTATCATCATGTTTGCTGTAACCTTGTCCTGTCCTGTCGGAATCTGCCGGTCTATCTGAGCCTACCTATGTTTGATTATTAAAGAAGCTCTGTTTAAGTTAGTTCGCTTTTGGGTCCTCATTCACTCACCGTAACAGAAGAATCCGACCAAGAATGGACCCAGCGACTTCGGATCCTCTCCACTCAGCCGTCGAGATCCAGGGAGCGATGCTAGGCAGACACGAGCAGGAATTGTCTGCTGCTCGACATGCCGTTGAGACCCTGGCCACCCAAGTCTCCAACCTCACAGAACAGGTTCACCATCTCCGCCTCGATCCACCGGCCACTTCCAGGGCTTTCGAATCTCCGGAGCCCAGAATCAATAACCCGCCGTGTTACTCTGGGGAGCCCACTGAATGCCGCTCGTTCCTCACCCAGTGTGATATTGTGTTTTCTCTCCAGCCCAACACTTACTCCAGGAGCACTGCTCGTGTCGCCTACGTCATATCTCTCCTTATTGGACGGGCTCGTGAGTGGGGCACGGCAATCTGGGAGGCAAGGGCTGAGTGTACTAACCAGTATCAGGACTTTAAGGAGGAGATGATACGGGTTTTTGATCGATCTGTTTTTGGGGAGGAGGCTTCCAGGGTCCTGTCTTCCCTATGTCAAGGTAATCGATCCATAACAGACTACTCTATTGAGTTTCGCACTCTTGCTGCCTCCAGTGGCTGGAACGAGCCGGCTTTGCTCGCTCGTTTTCTGGAGGGTCTCCGCGCAGAGGTAAAGGATGAGATTCTCTCCCGGGAGGTTCCTTCCAGCGTGGATTCCTTGATTGAACTCGCTATTCGCATTGAGCGACGGGTTGATCTTCGTCACCGAGCTCGTGGAAAGGAGCTCGCGTTCTCCGTTGCCCCCCTCTCCGCATCACTACCATCTTCCTCTGCCGGCTCGGGAGCTGAGCCTATGCAGCTGGGAGGTATCCGCATCTCGACTAAGGAGAGGGAACGGAGAATCACCAACCGCCTCTGTCTCTATTGCGGTTCTGCTGGTCATTTTGTCACTTCATGTCCAGTAAAAGCCAGAGCTCATCAGTAAGCGGAGGGCTACTGGTGAGCGCTACTACTCCTGTCTCTCCTTCAAGATCCTGCACTACCTTGTCGGTCCATCTACGCTGGACCGGTTCGTCAGCTTCCTGCAGTGCCTTAATAGACTCTGGGGCGGAGGGCTGTTTTATGGACGAGACCTGGGCTCGGGAACATGACATTCCTCTCAGACAGTTAAGGGAGTCCACGGCCTTGTTCGCCCTGGATGGTAGTCCTCTCCCCAGGATTCAGCGTGAGACGCTACCTTTAACCCTCACTGTTTCTGGTAATCATAGCGAAACCATTTCTTTTTTGATTTTTCGTTCACCTTTTACACCTGTTGTTTTGGGCCATCCCTGGCTAGTTTGTCATAATCCTTCCATTAATTGGTCTAGTAATTCTATCCTCTCCTGGAACGTCTCTTGTCATGTGAAATGTTTAATGTCTGCTATCCCTCCTGTTTCCTCTGTCTCTTCTTCACAGGAGGAGCCTGGTGATTTGACCGGGGTGCCGGAGGAATATCACGATCTGCGCACGGTGTTCAGTCGGTCCAGGGCCACCTCTCTTCCTCCACACCGGTCGTATGATTGTAGTATTGATCTCCTTCCGGGAACCACTCCCCCCCGGGGTAGACTATACTCTCTGTCGGCTCCCGAACGTAAGGCTCTCGAGGATTATTTGTCTGTAGCTCTTGACGCCGGTACCATAGTCCCCTCCTCCTCTCCCGCCGGAGCGGGGTTTTTTTTTGTCAAGAAGAAGGACGGGTCTCTGCGCCCCTGCATAGATTATCGAGGGCTGAATGACATAACAGTTAAGAATCGTTATCCGCTTCCTCTTATGTCTTCAGCCTTCGAGATCCTGCAGGGAGCCAGGTTTTTCACTAAGTTGGACCTTCGTAACGCTTACCATCTCGTGCGCATCAGGGAGGGGGACGAGTGGAAGACGGCGTTTAACACTCCGTTAGGGCACTTTGAATACCGGGTTCTTCCTTTCGGCCTCGCTAACGCTCCAGCTGTCTTTCAGGCATTAGTCAATGATGTCCTGAGAGACATGCTGAACATCTTTGTTTTCGTTTACCTTGACGATATCCTGATTTTTTCACCGTCACTCCAGATTCATGTTCAGCACGTTCGACGTGTCCTCCAGCGCCTTTTAGAGAATTGTCTTTTTGTGAAGGCTGAGAAGTGCACTTTTCATGCCTCCTCCGTCACATTTCTCGGTTCTGTTATTTCCGCTGAAGGCATTAAGATGGATCCCGCTAAGGTCCAAGCTGTCATTGATTGGCCCGCCCCTAAGTCACGCGTCGAGCTGCAGCGCTTTCTCGGCTTCGCGAACTTCTATCGTCGTTTCATCCGTAATTTCGGTCAGGTGGCAGCTCCTCTCACAGCCCTTACTTCTGTCAAGACGTGCTTTAAGTGGTCCGTTTCCGCCCAGGGAGCTTTTGATCTCCTCAAGAATCGTTTTACATCCGCTCCTATCCTTGTTACACCTGACGTCTCTAGACAGTTCGTTGTCGAGGTTGACGCGTCAGAGGTGGGCGTGGGAGCCATTCTTTCTCAGCGCTCCCTCTCTGACGACAAGGTCCACCCATGCGCGTATTTTTCTCATCGCCTGTCGCCGTCGGAACGTAACTATGATGTGGGAAACCGCGAACTGCTCGCCATCCGGTTAGCCCTAGGCGAATGGCGACAGTGGTTGGAGGGGGCGACCGTTCCTTTTGTCGTTTGGACTGACCATAGGAACCTTGAGTACATCCGTTCTGCCAAACGACTTAATGCGCGTCAGGCGCGTTGGGCGCTGTTTTTCGCTCGTTTCGAGTTCGTGATTTCTTATCGTCCGGGCTCTAAGAACACCAAGCCTGATGCTTTATCTCGTCTCTTCAGTTCTTCAGTAGCCTCCACTGACCCCGAGGGGATTCTCCCTGAGGGGCGTGTTGTCGGGTTGACTGTCTGGGGAATTGAGAGGCAGGTAAAGCAAGCGCTCACTCACACTCCGTCGCCGCGCGCTTGTCGTAGGAACCTTCTTTTCGTTCCCGTTCCTACTCGTCTGGCCGTTCTTCAGTGGGCTCACTCTGCCAAGTTAGCCGGCCACCCTGGCGTTCGGGGTACGCTTGCTTCCATTCGCCAGCGTTTTTGGTGGCCCACCCGGGAACATGACACGCGTCGTTTCGTGGCTGCTTGTTCGGTCTGCGCGCAGACTAAGTCCGGTAACTCCCCTCCTGCCGGCCGTCTCAGGCCGCTTCCCATTCCCTCTCGACCGTGGTCTCACATCGCCTTAGATTTTGTCACCGGACTGCCTTCGTCAGCGGGGAAGACTGTTATTCTTACGGTTGTCGATAGGTTCTCTAAGGCGGCTCATTTCATTCCCCTTGCTAAGCTTCCTTCTGCTAAAGAGACGGCACAAATCATCATCGAGAATGTTTTCAGAATTCATGGCCTTCCGTCAGACGTCGTTTCGGACAGAGGTCCGCAATTCACGTCTCAATTTTGGAGGGAGTTTTGCCGTTTGATTGGGGCTTCCGTCAGTCTCTCTTCCGGCTTTCACCCCCAGTCTAACGGTCAAGCAGAACGGGCCAATCAGACTATTGGTCGCATCTTACGCAGTCTTTCTTTTCGCAACCCTGCGTCTTGGTCAGAACAGCTCCCCTGGGCAGAATACGCCCACAACTCGCTTCCTTCGTCTGCGACCGGGCTATCTCCTTTTCAGAGTAGCCTCGGGTACCAGCCTCCGCTGTTCTCATCTCAGTTCGCCGAGTCCAGCGTCCCCTCCGCTCAGGCTTTTGTCCAACGTTGCGAGCGCACCTGGAAGAGGGTCAGGTCTGCACTTTGCCGTTATAGGACGCAGACTGTGAGGGCTGCTAATAAGCGTAGAACTAAGAGTCCTAGATATTGTCGCGGTCAGAGAGTTTGGCTCTCCACTCAGAACCTTCCCCTTAAGACGGCTTCTCGCAAGTTGACCCCGCGGTTCATTGGTCCGTTCCGTATTTCTCGGGTCATTAATCCTGTCGCAGTTCGACTTCTTCTTCCGCGATACCTTCGTCGCGTCCACCCGGTCTTCCATGTCTCCTGTATTAAGCCCGTTCTTCGCGCCCCCGCTCGTCTTCCCCCCCCCCCCCCCATCCTTGTCGAGGGCGCACCCATCTACAGGGTCCGCAGGATCTTGGACATGCGTCCTCGGGGCCATGGTCTCCAGTACCTCGTTGATTGGGAGGGGTACGGTCCTGAGGAGAGGAGTTGGGTTCCCTCTCGGGACGTGCTGGACCGTGTGCTGATCGAGGATTTCCTCCGTTGCCGCCAGGTTTCCTCCTCGAGTGCGCCAGGAGGCGCTCGGTGAGTGGGGGGGTACTGTCATGTATTGTCATGTTGTGTCTTTCTGTCCTTTCCTTTCACCCTGTCTCCCTCTGCTGGTCGTATTAGGTTACCTTTTCTCCCCCGCTTTCCCCCAGCTGTTCAGTTTTATATCTTTATGTTTGAAGCCTGAAATGTGGCAAAAGGTCACAAAGTTCAAGGGGGCCGAATACTTTCGCAAGGCACTGTATATACCACATTAGCTAAGAGGTTCATATCATTTATATATAGAGCATTAGCTAAGAGGTTCATATCATTTATATATACCACATTAGCTAAGAGGTTCATATCGTTTATATATAGAGCATTAGCTAACAGGTTCATATCATTTCTATATACCACATTAGCTAAGAGGTTCATATCATTTATATATACCACATTAGCTAAGAGGTTCATATCATTTCTATATACCACATTAGCTAAGAGGTTCATATCATTTATATATACCACATTAGCTAAGAGGTTCATATCATTTATATATAGAGCATTAGCTAAGAGGTTCATATCATTTATATATACCACATTAGCTAAGAGGTTCATATCATTTATATATACCACATTAGCTAACAGGTTCATATCATTTATATATAGAGCATTAGCTAACTGGTTCATATCATTTATATATAGAGCATTAGCTAACTAGTTCATATCATTTATATATACCACATTAGCTAACAGGTTCATATCATTTATATATACCGCATTAGCTAACTGGTTCATATCATTTATATATAGAGCATTAGCTAAGAGGTTCATATCATTTATGTATACCACATTAGCTAACTGGTTACCTGGATTTCTGCATACATTTGACATAACATTTGATCTGATCTTAATCTAAGTCACAACACAGTCTGCTTAAACTAATAACATACACATTATTGCATTTTCTTGTCTATATTGAATACATCATTTAAACATTCACAGTGTAGGTTGGAAAAAGTATGTGGACCCCAAGGCTAATGACTTCTCCAAAGCTAATTGGAGTCAGGAGTCAACTAACCTGGAGTCCAATCAATGAGACGAGATTGGAGATTTTGGTTAGAGCTGCCCTGACCTATAAAAAAAATCACAAAATTTGAGTTTGCTGTTCACAATAACTTTTGCCTGATGTGAACCATGCCTCGAACAAAAGAGATCTCAGAAGACCTGAGACTAAGAATTGTTGCCTAGCATAAAGCTGCAAACGGTTACAAAAGTATCTCTAAAAGTCAGTCCACGGTAAGACAAATTATCTATAAATGGAGAAATTTCAGCACTGTTGCTACTCTCCCTAAAAGTGGCTGTCCTACAAAGATGACTGCAAGAGCACAGCGCAGAATACTCAATGAGGTTAAGAAGAATCCTAGAGTGTCAGCTAAAGACTTGCAGAAATCTCTGAAAGATGCTAACATCTCTGTTGACGAGTCTACAATACATAAAACACTAAACAAGAATGGTGTTCAAGGGAGGACACCATGGAAGAAGCTACTGCTGTCCAAAAACAACATTGCTGCATGTCTGAAGTTCGCAAAAGTGCACCTGGATGTTCCACAGCGCTACTGGCAAAATATTCTGTGGACAGATGAACTACAGTTGTGTTGTTTGGAAGGAACACACAACACTATATGTGGAGAACAAAGGCACAGCACACCAACATCAAAACCTCATCCCAACTGTAAAGTATGGTGGAGGGAGCCTCATGGTTTGTGGTTGCTTTGCTGCCTCAGGGCCTGGACAGCTTGTTATCATCGACGGAAAAATGAATTCCCAGGTTTATCAAGACATTTTGTAGAAGAATGTAAGGCTATCTGTCCGCCAACAGAAGTTATGTGAGACAACAGGACAACAACCCAAAAGACAGAAGTAAATCAACAACAGAATGGCTTGAATAGAACAGAACAGAACTGACCTAAACCCGACTGAGATCCTGTGGCATGACCTCAAGAGAGCTGTTCACACCAGACATCAGAAGAATATTGTGGACCTGAAACAGTTTTGTAAAGAGGAATGGTCCAAAATTCCTCCTGACCGTTGTGCAGGTCTGATCCACAACTACAGAAAACGTTTGGTTGAGGTTATTGCTGCCAAGAGAGGGTCAACTAGTTATGAAATCTAAGGGTTCACAAACTTTTTCAACCGTGCACTGTGAACGTTTACACGGTGTGTTCAATAAAGACATGAAAAATGATAATTGTTTGTGTGTTATTAGTTTAAGCAGACTGTGTTTGTCTATTGTTGTGACTTAGATGAAGATCAGATACAATTTCAAATCAAATCAAATTTTATTGGTCACATACGCATGGTTAGCAGATGTTAATGCGAATGTAGCGAAATGCTTGTGCTTCTAGTTCCAACAGTGCAGTAATATCTAACAAATAATCTAACAATTCCCCAACAACTACCACACACAAATGTAAAGGGGTGAATGAGAATTTGTACATATAACTATATGGATGAGCGATGGCCGAGTGGAATAGGCAAGGTGCAGTAGATAGTATAAAATACAGGATATACATGTGATATGAGTAAAGTAAGATATGTAAACATTATTAAAGTGGCATTGTTTAAAGTGACTAGTGATCCGTTTATTAATGTGTCCAGTGATCGGGTCTCAATGTAGGCAGCAGCCTCTCTGAGTTAGTGGTGGCTGTTTAACAGTCTGAACAGGCCTTGAGATAGAAGCTGTTTTTCAGTCTCTCGGCCCCCTTCTCTCGGCCCCCCCTTGACGCACCTGTACTGACCTCGCCTTCTGGATGATAGCGGGGTGAACAGGCAGTGGCTCGGGTGGTTGTTGTCCTTGATGATCTTTTTGGCCTTCCTTTGACATCGGGTGGTGTAGGTGTCCTGGAGGGCAGGTAGTTTGCCCCCGGTGATGCGTTGTGCAATTTTATGACCAATTTATGCAGAAATCCAGGTAATTCTAAAGGGTTCACATACTTTTTCTTCCCACTGTATATACTGTATTAGATCCCACAGGTTCATATCAATCATATATACTGTATTAGATCCCACAGGTTCATATCAATCATATATACTGTATTAGATCCCACAGGTTCATATCAATCATATATACTGTATTAGATCCCACAGGTTCATATCAATCATATATACTGTATTAGATCCCACAGGTTCATATCAATCATATATACTGTATTAGATCCCACAGGTTCATATCAATCATATATACTGTATTAGCTAAGTGGGTCATCCCACAGGTTCATATCAATCATATATACTGTATTAGATCCCACAGGTTCATATCAATCATATATACTGTATTAGATCCCACAGGTTCTTATCAATCATATATACTGTATTAGATCCCACAGGTTCATATCAATCATATATACTGTATTAGATCCCACAGGTTCATATCAATCATATATACTGTATTAGATCCCACAGGTTCATATCAATCATATATACTGTATTAGCTAAGTGGGTCATCCCACAGGTTCATATCAATCATATATACTGTATTAGATCCCACTGGTTCATATCAATCATATATACTGTATTAGCTAAGTGGGTCATCCCACAGGTTCATATCAATCATATATACTGTATTAGATCCCACAGGTTCATATCAATCATATATACTGTATTAGATCCCACAGGTTCATATCAATCATATATACTGTATTAGATCCCACTGGTTCATATCAATCATATATACTGTATTAGCTAAGTGGGTCATCCCACTGGTTCATATCAATCATATATACTGTATTGGCTAAGTGGTTCATACACTCTTAGAAAAAAAGGTGCTATCTAGAACCTACAAGGGTTATTTTGCTGTCCCCATAGGATAACCCTTTGAAGAACCCTTTTTGGTTCCAGGTAGGACCCTTTTGGTTTCAGGTAGAACCCGTTTGGTTCCAGGTAGAACCCTTTTGGTTCCAGGTAGAACCATTTTGGTTCCAGGTAGAACCCTTTCCCCAGAGGGTTCTACATGAAACCCCAAAGACTTCTATCTGGAAGCAAAAAGGGTTCTTCAAAGGGTTATCCTTTGGGGACAGCCGAAGAACCCGTTTGGAACCCTTTTGGAACCCTTTTTTCTAAGAGTGTATAGCACTGACTGTAATCCAGCCATGGCTTTGAGATGTCTGCCTAGTATTGCCTTTGGGTTTAGGCCCACCCCTGCAGGACTGAAGAGAGAACTGAGAGAAGGAATGTTATTTGGGGCTTACCCTGAGCCAACCTAGCTTTCCCCACTACACACTGGAGATGCAAAGCACCTTAAAGGGATAGTTCACCCTAATTACAAAATGAAATATTGGTTTCTTTACCCAGAAAGCCGTCTATGGACAAGGATGGAATGCTGTCTTCCTTTATCAATAGACTGCTTACAGGGTTAGGAAACCAAAATGTCATTTTGTCATTTGTGTGAACCATCAACGTTGACGAAGACTGGAGAAAATTGCTGGGTAATGATACTGTGGCTTACTCTTGAGTTCTCACTCCCCACAGAACACGTCCCCACTCTAATACCTTTCTGTGTCATACTGCTTCTCTAGTCATTACACAGGAAATGTAAATTACATCATAGCCATCACGAAAGGCATTTGTTTCTCACACTCAATCTCCTCCACACTCATTTGATATTGATTGGATTTCTATAGCCTTTTCTACAACCTCTGGACTGTGTATTATTCTGTAGTATCTTTCATTATTTATCATCCACACCTCTTGTTCTAATAGATAGAAAACCTCATATTCCCCAGACTTTTACTTCGCTTTGTTGTTTTCTCCCCAACATTTTTCTAATCATAGAATAATCTAATCATAATCCCTGAAACAGCCGAACATCAAGCCACATTTAACACTGCGCAAAAATCTATTATTTAGCCAGAATTCTCAGACTGTGTTCTCTGAATCACAGAATGGCTTTGTGTGTGTGTGTGTGTGTGTGTGTGTGTGTGTGTGTCTGTGTCTGTGTCTGTGTGTGTGTGTGTGTGTGTGTGTGTGTGTGTGTGTGTGTGTGTGTGTGCGTGCGTGCGTGCGTGTGTGTGTGTGTGTGTGTCACATTGGGAGAGGTAAACACACGACTTTAGAATTACTGGATGTGCCTTTTAAAAATGATCAGCCTTTATGTACACTACATCTTCTCTGGAACACTGAAACATACCCACTGATACGTTGATCAGCCTTTATGTACACTACATCTTCTCTGGAACACTGAAACATACCCACTGATACGTTGAACAGCCTTGATGTACACTACAGGGGCCCATAGGGGCCCACTACAGATCCATAGACACTACAGGGGCCCAAAGGGGCCCACTACAGACCCATAGACACTACAGGGGCCCATAGACACTACAGACCCATAGACACTACAGACCCATAGGCACCAGCAGGCGTATAAGTCAGACTGCTCTATCAAATCATAGACCTAATTATAACATAATAACACACAGAAATACGAGCCTTTGGTCATTAATATGGTCGAATCCGGAAACTATTATCTCGAAAACAAAACGTTTATTATTTCAGTGAAATACGGAACCGTTCGGTATTTTATCTAACGGGTGGCATCCATAAGTCTAAATATTCTTGATTGCACAACCTTCAATGTTATGTCATAATTACGTAAAATTATGGCAAATTAGTTCGCAATGAGCCAGGCTGCCCAAACTGTTGCATATACACTGACTCTGCGTGCAATGAACGCAAGAGAAATGACACAATTTCACCTGGTTAATATTGCCTGCTAAACTGTTTCTTTTAGCTAAATATGTAGGTTTAAAAATATATACTTCTGTGTATTGATTTTAAGAAAGGCATTGGTGTTTATGGTAAGGCAACACAGCACACGCTAGATAAACTAGTAATATAATCAACCATGTGTAGTTAACTAGTGATTATGATTGATTGTTTTTTTATAAGATAAGTTTAATGCTAGCTAGCAACTTACCTTGGCTTACGGCATTCGCGTTACAGGCAGCCTCCTCGTGGAGTGCAATGAGAGGCAGTTGGTTAGGGCGTTGGACTAGTTAACCGGCAGATGGTTGGACTAGTAACCGGAAGGTTGCAAGTTCAAACCCCCGAGCTGACAAGGTACAAATCTGTCGTTCTGCCCCTGAACAAGGCAGTTAACCCACTGTTCCTAGGCTGTCATTGAAAATAAGAATGTGTTCTTAACTGACTTGCCTAGTTAAATAAAGGTAAAAAAATAAAAAAAAATGGTGTCCAAAAATATCGATTTCTGATTGTTATGAAAACTTGAAATTGGCCTCTACTACAGACCCATAGACACTACAGACACATAGACACTACAGTGACCCTTAGACACTACAGACCCATAGACACTACAGACCCATAGACACTACAGTGACCCATACACTACAGACCAATAGACACTGCAGGCACATAGACACTACAGTGACCCATAGACACTACAGACCCATAGACACTACAGGCACATAGACACTATAGAACCATAGACACTACAGACCCATAGACACTACAGACCCATAGACACTATAGACACTACAGACACATAGACACTACAGTGACCCATAGACACGACAGACCCATTGACACTACAGGCACATAGACACTACAGACACATAAACACTACAGAACCATAGACACTACAGACCCATAGACACTACAGACCCATAGACACTACAGACCCATAGACACTACAGACCCATAGACACTACAGTGACCCATAGACACATAGACACTACAGACACATAGACACTACAGTGACCTATAGACACTACAGACCCATAGACACTACAGTGACCCATAGACACTACAGACCCATTGACACTACAGGCACATAGACACTACAGTGACCCATAGACACTACAGACACATAGACACTACAGAACCATAGACACTACAGACCCATAGACACTACAGACCCATAGACACTACAGAACCATAGACACTACAGTGACCCATAGACACTACAGAACCATAGACACTACAGGCCCATAGACACTACAGGCCCATAGACACTACAGGCCCATAGACACTACCCAACTTTTACCCGTGTGTAATGATACAGTATTGAAACACCTGTAACCAAACAGCAACCCTACCATTTGTGCTGACTTGCTCATCCAGTACCTCAAACACATGTGATGTACACACTACAGGGGCGGCAGGTAGCCTAGTAGTTAGAGCGTTGGGACAGTAACAGCAAGGAATGAATCCCTGAGCTGACAAGGTAAAAATCTGTCGTTCTACATCTGAACCAGGTAGTTAACCCCCTGTTTCCAGGTAGGCTGTCATTTTAAATAAGAATTTGTTCTTAACTGACTTGCTTAGTTAAAAACATACTTTTTAAAATACAGGTTCAACACAGTACACAGAGGTGTTGTAATTATGTCGTACAGTACTGTTACAGACAGTCATGGACTGAACAAGATCTCTCTAATCATCACCCTTCCTCCATTCATCACTAGCCTGGTCCCAGGTCTGTTTGTGCTGTCTTACTATTGTAGTGAGTTGGCAAGACAGCACAAATATACCTGGAACCAGGCTAATGCATGAATCTCTTACTTTCCAATCCAGAGACACAGAGAGACACAGAGTGTTGTGATGTCTGCCCCTGTTGGTTACATCAATCCATTGTGGTCCTAAACAACACCGCTGAGAGCCTGATCACCTCTCCCCCTTATCCATTCATCATTGTGGTCCTGAACAACAACGCTGAGAGCCTGATCACCTCTCCCCCTTATCCATTCATCAATGTGGTTGGTCCTGAACAACACCGCTGAGAGCCTATTTACAACTCCCCCTTATCCATTCATCATTTTCTTTCTCTGCTCCTCCCTTCATCATCTCCCAGAGACACAGAGCGCTGTGAGCAGATGAAGGAGGGATGGATTTAGGGATAAATTGGCAGCATTTCCATTACAAGGAAGAGTGACTGAGGAGGAAGCTCTGCAGCTGGAAGTGTCTGATAAATGTGAGAGTATATAACCCATTACCATCAAACATTGCCCATATCAAATCTCACATCCCTGCACAATCTGGACCCTCTATTTTTGAAGCTATCCGCCGCCATTGTCACAACCCTATTACCAGCCTGTTCAACCTCTCTTTCATATCGTCTGAGATCCCCAAGGACTGGAAAGCTGCCGCTGTTGTCCCCCTCTTTAAAGGGGGAGACACCCTGGACCCAAACTGTTACAGACCTATATCCATCCTGTCCTGCCTATCTAAGGTCTTCGAAAGCCAAGTCAACAAACAGATCAGTGACCATCTCGAATCCCACTGTACCTTCGCTGTGCAATCTGGTTTCCGAGCCGGTCACGGGTGCACCTCAGCCACGCTCAAGGAACTAAACGATATCATAACCGCCATCGATAAAAGACAGTACTGTGCAGCCGTCTTCATCGACCTGGCCAAGGCTTTCGACTCTGTCAATCACCATATTCTTATCGGCAGACTCAGTAGCCTCGGTTTTTCTAATGACTGCCTTGCCTGGTTCACCAACTACTTTGCAGACAGAGTTCAGTGTGTCAAATCGGAGGGCATGTTGTCCGGTCCTCTGGCAGTCTCTATGGGGGTGCCACAGGGTTCAATTCTCGGGAAGACTCTTTTCTCTGTATATATCGGTGATGTTGCTCTTGCTGCGGGCGATTCCCTGATCCACCTCTACGCAGACGACACCATTCTGTATACTTCTGGCCCTTCTTTGGACACTGTGCTATGTAACCACCAAACGAGCTTCAATGCCATACAACACTCCTTCCGTGCCCTCCAACTGCTCTTAAACGCTAGTAAAACGAAATGCATACTTTTCAACCGATCTCTGCCTGCACCCGCACGCCCGACTAGCATCACCACCCTGGATGGTTCCGACCTAGAATATGTGGACATCTATAAGTACCTAGGTGTCTGGCTAGACTGTAAACTCTCCTTCCAGACTCATCAAACATCTCCAATCCAAAATCAAATCTAGAATCGGCTTTCTATTGCGCAACAAAGCCTCCTTCACTCACGTCGCCAAACTTACCCTCGTAAAACTGACTATCCTACCGATCCTCGACTTCGGCGATGTCATCTACAAAATAGCTTCCAATACTCTACTCAGCAAACTGGATGCAGTTTATCACAGTGCCATCCGTTTTGTTACTAAAGCACCTTATACCACCCACCACTGTGACCTGTATGCTCGAGTCGGCTGGTCCTCGCTACATATTCGTCGCCAGACCCACTGGCTCCAGGTCATCTACAAGTCCATGCTAGGTAAAGCTCCGCCTTATCTCAGTTCACTGGTCACGATGGCAACACCCACCCGTAACACGCGCTCCAGCAGGTGTATCTCACTGATCATCCCTAAAGCCAACACCTCATTTGGCCGCCTTTCCTTCCAGTTCTCTGCTGCCTGTGACTGGAAGGAATTGCAAAAATCGTTGAAATTGGAGACTTTTATCTCCAACTTTAAACATCTGCTATCTGAGCAGCTAACCGATCGCTGCAGCTGTACTTAGTCCATCGGTAAATAGCCCACCCAATTTACCTACCTCATCCCCATACTGTTTTTCCAGAGGCGACTGGATTCTTCCACCAGGGATGAAAAGGTCTTTGAAAACATATTGGATACACTAGCCGAAATGGGAATCCATCAGTCAATAAAACAGTGCATGTAAAAAATTAAGAAACTCAAGAAAGCAAGAATATAAAAAGATAAAAGACCACAACAACAAAAGTGGATCAGACAGCCAGATAGCCATATTTGAAGCCATGATGACACCCAGTAGCGATGATCAGCACGGTAATACATTGTTTTTAGACAAATTACTATCTAGCTAGCTTTCAATGTCTTCAGCGTGTCATATAAAACATACATGGAAGGCCAACGTCGTGGACTTGGCTACATGTTTGACGTTAGCCGTAGGATTCAACTTTACATTATACAAACAAACATACTTAGACTTTTCAGAGGACATTCCTGAACCTACGGACTCAGAGGAAGCTGCATGCTCGAATAGTGAAGCCACAACCCCTGAGCCCTGCACCCCCAGAAACCCAGGGTCCATCCACACAATCAATGTTCCTACAACCTTAGAGCCCTGCACCCCCAGACACCCAGGGTCCATCCACACAATCAATGTTCCTACAACCTTAGAGCCCTGCACCCCCAGACACCCAGGGTCCATCCACACAATCAATGTTCCTACAACCCCTGAGCCCTGCACCCCCAGACACCCAGGGTCCATTGACACAATCAATGTTCCTACAACCCCTGAGCCCTGCACCCCCAGACACCCAGGGTCCATTCTCGGTTGGTAAACAGTTCAATCTCATCCACAGTAAGCTTTTATCATTGCAGGGTTATGTTCCTAAATATTATTCAAGGAGAGGGTGTGGATCTAGTAATTTATATATACAACTGTCACACTGATTCAATGAATCATATTCTAACCCGAGACCTTTACTATTTGCATCATTAATGTATCTGGTTGGTAGATCTGGTTGGCCCCACACTGGCCTTTGCTGGATAAGATTTAATGCATATGAGGCAACAATACCTGGTTGGAGAACAAAACTGCACTCACACTGGCTGCCCTCAGGTTTGCTTTGGAGTCTGTACCTTATCATCCCTGTACTGTACATCTCATTTCTTCTGCCTTTATACACTGAAGAAAAATATATACGCAACATGTAAAGTGTTGGTCGCATGTTTCATGAACTGAAATAAAAGATTGCAGAAATGTTCCATACACACAAAAAGCTTATTTCTCTAAAATGTTGTGCACAAATGTGTTTACATCCCTGTTAGTGAGCATTTCTCGTTTGCCAAGATAATCCATC
Organism: Oncorhynchus mykiss; assembly: GCF_057628025.1. Taxonomy (NCBI): domain Eukaryota; kingdom Metazoa; phylum Chordata; class Actinopteri; order Salmoniformes; family Salmonidae; genus Oncorhynchus; species Oncorhynchus mykiss. The sequence goes on along the minus strand of NC_143022.1, from coordinate 88,155,685 downwards.
CACCTGACAGATGTGGCATATCAAGAAGCTGATTAAACAGCATGATCATTACACAGGTGCACCTTGTGCTGGGGACAATAGAAGGCCACTCTAAAATGTGCAGTTTTGTCACACAACACAATGCCAGAGCTGTTGCCAGAGAATTGAATGTTCATTCCTCTACCATAAGCCACCTCCAGCGTCGTTTTAGAGAATATGGCAGTACGTCCAACCAGCCTCACAACCACAGACTATGTGTAACCACGCCAGTCCAGGACCTCCACATTCGGCTTCTTCACCTGTGGGATCGTCTGAGACCAGCCACCCGGACAGCTGATGAAACTGAGGAGTATTTCTGTCTGTAATAAAGTCCTTTTGTGGGGAAAAGGACAGCAAACAGGACAGCCAGGGTGGCTCAGGTGGCCCAGATCGCATCGTTTAACAGCTTCATAGCTGTATTTGGACAGATTGTCCAGGCCGTAAAGGGACGTCAGACACCAGCAGCAGACACAAGACTAAACTGGCTGAAGTTCTTTCGTAAACTACTTCATTGCTTATTCACTTACTTTTCCACTACATCAAAAGCATTCTGAATGTGGTTTCAATTACTGTTCATCGTATGTAGCCTACTACTAAACAATGAAAATAATGTAAATTTTGCAGATTTTAGAGCAATACACTTCTTAAATATGCTTACTTGTTGATTTGAAATGTAGGAAATAAAGATTAGGCATACTGTGATTGACACACTTTAATGAAACAACAAATCAAACAGGAGAACATAGACAAAACTATTGTAGTAGGGTCTTAACAGGGGGTAGAACACTCAACTTATAAGAACATACATGATGTCTAAATGTTAAATCACAATAAGTTAGTCAATTAGTACGTTAATAATCCTCAAAGGTAAAATCATGAGATGGGGGTGCAGTAACCAAAAAAGGGAGACAACCACTGAGATAAGGGACCAGGCTTGGTCTGTCATGCTAGTAGTTCTGTTGTTGCTGCTTTGCTGTCCAAACTGTGTTGGTAGAGTTGGGCGCTAAAGGGTGTTGGTAGAGTTGGGTGCTAAAGGGTGTTGGTAGAGTTGGGTGCTAAAGGGTGTTGGTAGAGTTGGGTGCTGAAGGGTGTTGGTGGAGTTGGGTGCTAAAGGGTGTTGGTAGATTTGGGTGCTAAAGGGTGTTGGTAGAGTTGGGTGCTAAAGGGTGTTGGTAGAGTTGGGTGCTAAAGGGTGTTGGTAGAGTTGGGTGCTAAAGGGTGTTGGTAGAGCTGGGTGCTAAAGGGTGTTGGTAGAGTTGGGTGCTAAAGGGTGTTGGTAGAGTTGGGTGCTAAAGGGTGTTGGTAGAGTTGGGTGCTAAAGGGTGTTGGTGGAGTTGGGTGCTAAAGGGTGTTGGTAGAGTTGGGTTCTAAATGGTGTTGGTAGAGTTGGGTGCTAAAGGGTTGTTGGTAGAGTTGGGTGCTAAAGGGTGTTGGTAGAGTTGGGTGCTAAAGGGTGTTGGTAGAGTTGGGTGCTAAAGGTGCTAAAGGGTGTTGGTAGAGTTGGGTGCTAAAGGGTGTTGGTAGAGTTGGGTGCTAAAGGGTGTTGGTAGAGTTGGGTGCTAAAGAGTGTTGGTAGAGTTGGGTGCTAAAGGGTGTTGGTAGAGTTGGGCGCTAATGGGTGTTGGTAGAGTTGGGTGCTAAAGGGTGTTGGTAGAGTTGGGTGCTAAAGGGTGTTGGTAGAGTTGGGTGCTAAAGGGTGTTGGTAGAGTTGGGTGCTAAAGGGTGTTGGTAGAGTTGGGTGCTAAAGGGTGTTGGTGGAGTTGGGTGCTAAAGGGTGTTGGTAGAGTTGGGTTCTAAATGGTGTTGGTAGAGTTGGGTGCTAAAGGGTTGTTGGTAGAGTTGGGTGCTAAAGGGTGTTGGTAGAGTTGGGTGCTAAAGGTGCTAAAGGGTGTTGGTAGAGTTGGGTGCTAAAGGGTGTTGGTAGAGTTGGGTGCTAAAGGGTGTTGGTAGAGTTGGGTGCTAAAGGGTTTTGGTAGAGTTGGGTTCTAAATGGTGTTGGTAGAGTTGGGTTCTAAAGGGTGTTGGTAGAGTTGGGTTCTAAATGGTGTTGGTAGAGTTGGGTGCTAAAGGGTTGTTTGTAGAGTTGGGTGCTAAAGGGTGTTGGTAGAGTTGGGTGCTAAAGGGTGTTGGTAGAGTTTGGTGCTAAAGGTGCTAAAGGGTGTTGGTAGAGTTGGGTGCTAAAGGGTGTTGGTAGAGTTGGGTGCTAAAGGGTGTTGGTAGAGTTGGGTGCTAAAGGGTGTTGGTAGAGTTTGGTGCTAAAGGTGCTAAAGGGTGTTGGTAGAGTTGAGTGCTAAAGGCTGTTGGCAGAGTTGGGTGCTAAAGAATGTTGGTAGAGTTGGGTGCTAAAGGGTGTTGGTAGAGTTGGGTGCTAAAGGGTGTTGGTAGAGTTGGGTGCTAAAGGGTGTTGGTAGAGTTGGGTGCTAAAGGGTGTTGGTAGAGTTGGGTGATAAAGGGTGTTGGTAGAGTTGGGTGCTAAAGGGTGTTGGTAGAGTTGGGTGCTAAAGGGTGTTGGTAGAGTTGGGTGCTAAAGGGTGTTGGTAGAGTTGGGTGCTAAAGGGTGTTGGTAGAGTTGGGTGCTAAAGGGTGTTGGTAGAGTTGGGTGCTAAAGGGTGTTGGTAGAGTTGGGTGCTAAAGGGTGTTGGTAGAGTTGGGTGCTAAAGGGTGTTGGTAGAGTTGGGTGCTAAAGGGTGTTGGTAGAGTTGGGTGCTAAAGGTGCTAAAGGGTGTTGGTAGAGTTGGGTGCTAAAGGGTGTTGGTAGAGTTGGGTGCTAAAGGGTGTTGGTAGAGTTGGGTGCTAAAGAGTGTTGGTAGAGTTGGGTGCTAAAGGGTGTTGGTAGAGTTGGGCGCTAATGGGTGTTGGTAGAGTTGGGTGCTAAAGGGTGTTGGTAGAGTTGGGTGCTAAAGGGTGTTGGTAGAGTTGGGTGCTAAAGGGTGTTGGTAGAGTTGGGTGCTAAAGGGTGTTGGTAGAGTTGGGTGCTAAAGGGTGTTGGTGGAGTTGGGTGCTAAAGGGTGTTGGTAGAGTTGGGTTCTAAATGGTGTTGGTAGAGTTGGGTGCTAAAGGGTTGTTGGTAGAGTTGGGTGCTAAAGGGTGTTGGTAGAGTTGGGTGCTAAAGGTGCTAAAGGGTGTTGGTAGAGTTGGGTGCTAAAGGGTGTTGGTAGAGTTGGGTGCTAAAGGGTGTTGGTAGAGTTGGGTGCTAAAGGGTGTTGGTAGAGTTGGGTGCTAAAGGGTTTTGGTAGAGTTGGGTTCTAAATGGTGTTGGTAGAGTTGGGTTCTAAAGGGTGTTGGTAGAGTTGGGTTCTAAATGGTGTTGGTAGAGTTGGGTGCTAAAGGGTTGTTTGTAGAGTTGGGTGCTAAAGGGTGTTGGTAGAGTTGGGTGCTAAAGGGTGTTGGTAGAGTTTGGTGCTAAAGGTGCTAAAGGGTGTTGGTAGAGTTGGGTGCTAAAGGGTGTTGGTAGAGTTGGGTGCTAAAGGGTGTTGGTAGAGTTGGGTGCTAAAGGGTGTTGGTAGAGTTTGGTGCTAAAGGTGCTAAAGGGTGTTGGTAGAGTTGAGTGCTAAAGGCTGTTGGCAGAGTTGGGTGCTAAAGAATGTTGGTAGAGTTGGGTGCTAAAGGGTGTTGGTAGAGTTGGGTGCTAAAGGGTGTTGGTAGAGTTGGGTGCTAAAGGGTGTTGGTAGAGTTGGGTGCTAAAGGGTGTTGGTAGAGTTGGGTGATAAAGGGTGTTGGTAGAGTTGGGTGCTAAAGGGTGTTGGTAGAGTTGGGTGCTAAAGGGTGTTGGTAGAGTTGGGTGCTAAAGGGTGTTGGTAGAGTTGGGTGCTAAAGGGTGTTGGTAGAGTTGGGTGCTAAAGGGTGTTGGTAGAGTTGGGTGCTAAAGGGTGTTGGTAGAGTTGGGTGCTAAAGGGTGTTGGTAGAGTTGGGTGCTAAAGGGTGTTGGTAGAGTTGGGTGCTAAAGGGTGTTGGTAGAGTTGGGTGCTAAAGGGTGTTGGTAGAGTTGGGTGCTAAAGGGTGTTGGTAGAGCTGCTGGTAAATTGCGTCATCTATTGCTGTCTTAAAATCGTCAGTTTTTCCCGATAATTAAACCTAGTCCTGTTTCCAGCTCCATGACAAATGGAAAACAACTATGAACCAACGAGGTTAAATTGTGTTGGTTCCGGCTCGGCCCGACACGGTTTGGTTCCTCTAGTGAAATTGCACCAATAGAGACAAGTCGGTTCTCCCAGAGACGCAGCAGGAGTCATGGAGAGCTAGAGAGACTCCAGTGGGGTCCAGTGGGGTCAAGCAGCAGGAGTCATGGAGAGCTAGAGAGACTCCAGTGGGGTCCAGTGGGGTCAAGCAGCAGGAGTCATGGAGAGCTAGAGAGACTCCAGTGGGGTCCAGTGGGGTCAAGCAGCAGGAGTCATGGAGAGCTAGAGAGACTCCAGTGGGGTCCAGTGGGGTCCAGTGGGGTCCAGTGGGGTCCAGTGGGGTCCAGTGGGGTCCAGCAGGGGTCCAGCAGCAGGAGTCATGGAGAGCTAGAGAGACTCCAGTGGGGTCCAGCTGGGGTCCAGCAGCAGGAGTCATGGAGAGCTAGAGAGACTCCAGTGGGGTCCAGCTGGGGTCCAGCAGCAGGAGTCATGGAGAGCTAGAGAGACTCCAGTGGGGTCCAGCAGGGGTCCAGCAGCAGGAGTCATGGAGAGCTAGAGAGACTCCAGTGGGGTCCAGCTGGGGTCCAGCAGCAGGAGTCATGGAGAGCTAGAGAGACTCCAGTGGGGTCCAGCTGGGGTCCAGCAGCAGGAGTCATGGAGAGCTAGAGAGACTCCAGTGGGGTCCAGCTGGGGTCCAGCAGCAGGAGTCATGGAGAGCTAGAGAGACTCCAGTGGGGTCCAGCAGGGGTCCAGCAGCAGGAGTCATGGAGAGCTAGAGAGACTCCAGTGGGGTCCAGCTGGGGTCCAGCAGCAGGAGTCATGGAGAGCTAGAGAGACTCCAGTGGGGTCCAGCTGGGGTCCAGCAGCAGGAGTCATGGAGAGCTAGAGAGACTCCAGTGGGGTCCAGCTGGGGTCCAGCAGCAGGAGTCATGGAGAGCTAGAGAGACTCCAGTGGGGTCCAGCTGGGGTCCAGCAGCAGGAGTCATGGAGAGCTAGAGAGACTCCAGTGGGGTCCAGCAGGGGTCCAGCAGCAGGAGTCATGGAGAGCTAGAGAGACTCCAGTGGGGTCCAGTGGGGTCCAGTGGGGTCCAGTGGGGTCCAGTGGGGTCCAGCAGGGGTCCAGCAGCAGGAGTCATGGAGAGCTAGAGAGACTCCAGTGGGGTCCAGCTGGGGTCCAGCAGCAGGAGTCATGGAGAGCTAGAGAGACTCCAGTGGGGTCCAGCTGGGGTCCAGCAGCAGGAGTCATGGAGAGCTAGAGAGACTCCAGTGGGGTCCAGCTGGGGTCCAGCAGCAGGAGTCATGGAGAGCTAGAGAGACTCCAGTGGGGTCCAGCAGGGGTCCAGCAGCAGGAGTCATGGAGAGCTAGAGAGACTCCAGTGGGGTCCAGCTGGGGTCCAGCAGCAGGAGTCATGGAGAGCTAGAGAGACTCCAGTGGGGTCCAGCTGGGGTCCAGCAGCAGGAGTCATGGAGAGCTAGAGAGACTCCAGTGGGGTCCAGCTGGGGTCCAGCAGCAGGAGTCATGGAGAGCTAGAGAGACTCCAGTGGGGTCCAGCAGGGGTCCAGCAGCAGGAGTCATGGAGAGCTAGAGAGACTCCAGTGGGGTCCAGCTGGGGTCCAGCAGCAGGAGTCATGGAGAGCTAGAGAGACTCCAGTGGGGTCCAGCTGGGGTCCAGCAGCAGGAGTCATGGAGAGCTAGAGAGACTCCAGTGGGGTCCAGCTGGGGTCCAGCAGCAGGAGTCATGGAGAGCTAGAGAGACTCCAGTGGGGTCCAGCTGGGGTCCAGCAGCAGGAGTCATGGAGAGCTAGAGAGACTCCAGTGGGGTCCAGCAGGGGTCCAGCAGCAGGAGTCATGGAGAGCTAGAGAGACTCCAGTGGGGTCCAGTGGGGTCCAGTGGGGTCAAGCTGGGTTCCAGCAGCAGGAGTCATGGAGAGCTAGAGAGACTCCAGTGGGTTCCAGCAGCAGGTGTGATCCACACATCCTCCTCAATAATTGATTTGATCTTGTTGCATAACAGAACAGAACTTTCTACATCACATTGGAACGTCCCTCAACCACCCAACACACACACACATCTGATATTGCAAACACCGCAGGAGGTATAGAAGAAGCTTTAAGGTGGACCATAGCTAGCCCACTGGGCACACACTGGTCGAATCAACGTTGTTTCAACATAATTTGTCAACATATTGTGACGTGGAATCAACGTGGAAAATACATTGGATTTGAAAAAAGTCATGAACCATTTCCAGCAGCATTGTAAAGATTGAAATGATGATAAAACAGGTTGTTACATCAATCTAATTTCAACATAATCATCAGAACTATGTATACATTGAAATTGCAAGGTAAATTCCACATAGAAATGTAAAAAATATTTCTCATCCTTTATTCAATATGTATTGGGTTGGCATTTAATTTATTATTTCATTCTACATTTTATTTACCTTTTTTAAATATTGATAGTAACATTTTATGTTTGAATATATTTTCTACATAGATTCCATGTCGCAATACGTTGCCAAATTACATTGAACCAACATTGATTCAACCAGTGTGTGCCCAGTGGGCTAGCTATGGTCCACCTCAAAGTGGGAGGTTCCTTCCAAAGCCTTCTCAGTTAAATTCCAAACCTATTAGAATGGCTGCAGTATATACACTATATAACTGATATCCAAAACATACAACTCACACAACAAAACCAATAAACGGTGTCATATACCCAGAAGACAGTGTGATACTGTGCAGGCATCTTTAATGGCAATGGGAGGGCTAGGGAGTTGGACATTTAAGAAGCGTGGCTGTCAAGTGACCATATGGTGTTGGACAAGTTCTGACATGTTGACATACTTTGATTTGATGTGATGATGTGAGGCTTCATTAGACAGTCTGTTCCTGTCTGACATTAGAAATATAGCAGGCCCAGTTCTGGCTGTTTCATTTGTTTCCCATTCGATAAACAATTCAGATACATGTCATTTCAGCCTCAGCAGGCCACCCATGTTGATGTTGTTGTTGTTGTTGTTGTTGTTGTTGTTGTTGTAGTGTGTGTGGCCCTCAGACCCATCTCTGCCCAGTGTGCACGTATAGGCAGAACCATCTCCCTTTCCTGTGTAATGCACACTGTCACACACCCTGGCCAGAGTCACACACTACACTGTATATAGACTTTTTATACTGTATTATTGACTGTATGTTTGTTTATTCCATGTGTAACTCTGAGTTGTTTGTGTCGCACTGCTTTGCTTTATCTTGGCCAGGTCACAGTTGTAAATGAGAACTTGTTCTCAACTGGCCTACCTGGTTAAGAGAAGATGAAATATATATATATATATATATTTGTTTTTAAATAAACACACACACACATACAGTAGTCCAGCAGGGCATACATAACACATTGTCCAGTTTGACAACCCTTCAACACTTCACTCAGCTGTCACCATTCTAGTCTAGTCTCCTCCATCTATTTCCATTATACAGACATTACCCCTAATGATAACATTACACAGACATTACCCCTAATGATAACATTACATAGACATTACCCCCAATGATAACATTACACAGACATTACCCCTAATGGTAACATTACACAGACATTACCCCTAATGATAACATTACACAGACATTACCCCTAATGGTAACATTACACAGACATTACCCCTAATGATAACATTACACAGACATTACCCCTAATGGTAACATTACACAGACATTACACCCAATGATAACATAACACAGACATTACCCCCAATGGTAACATTACACAGACATTACCCCCAATGGTAACATTGCACAGACATTACCCCCAATAGTAACATTATACAGACATTACCCCCAATGATAACATTACACAGACATTACCCCTAATGATAACATAACACAGACATTACCCCTAATGACAACATTACACGGACATTACCCCTAATGGTAACATTACACAGACATTACCCCTAATGGTAACATTACACAGAGATTACCCCTAATGGTAACATTACACAGAGATTACCCCTAATGGTAACATTATACAGACATTACCCCCAATGGTAACATTATACAGACATTACCCCTAATGGTAACATTACACAGACATTACCCCTAATGGTAACATTACACAGACATTACCCCTAATGGTAACATTACACAGACATTACCCCTAATGGTAACATTACACAGACATTACCCCTAATGGTAACATTACACAGACATTACCCCGAATGGTAATATTACACAGACATTACCCCGAATGGTACTATTACACAGACATTACCCCTAATGGTAATATTACACAGACATTACCCCGAATGGTACTATTACACAGACATTACCCCTAATGATAACATTACACAGACATTACCCCGAATGGTACTATTACACAGACATTACCCCTAATGGTAACATTACACAGACATTACCCCGAATGGTAATATTACACAGACATTACCCCTAATGATAACATTACACAGACATTACCCCGAATGGTACTATTACACAGACATTACCCCCAATAGTAACATTACACAGACATTACCCCGAATGGTACTATTACACAGACATTACCCCGAATGGTAATATTACACAGGCATTACCCCGAATGGTAATATTACACAGGCATTACCCCTAATGGTAACATTACACAGACATTACCCCGAATGGTAATATTACACAGACATTACCCCCAATAGTAACATTACACAGACATTACCCCGAATGGTACTATTACACAGACATTACCCCGAATGGTAATATTACACAGGCATTACCCCG